>NC_143551.1:64370606-64673636 GCF_054136105.1 Typopeltis vanoorti
TGAATGCTAAAATCACTTAGTCACCATGGGAACTGAAAGAGGACCGAAAACTAAGACCGGAAAGTAATGACTAATCTTCAAGAAAGGCTAATGAAAATATAAGGACTGTGGGGAAAAAAAAATTCACACACATTTATTTATTGCTCAGTTATTCTGGCTAGAAAAAATGTAGTTAACTGATTTTTAAAGTAAAATAGAGAAGAAAAAAAATTACGGGTCTTAATAACAAATCTACCAGAATTCCAAAAACAGGAAATCGCTAGTAGGGTCAACAGTATGATATCACTGGGGACAGATAGCTTGGGAAAAACATAGCATGAGAACCGCGTGAAGGAATTAACGAACAGAACCAAACCAATGGAAATCTAAAGGATGTCATCAACTAGATTTTCTGGTTATTTACAGAAATATTGATCTTTCAAATTATGTGTGAGTGTGTGTTGTGGATATAAAATTCAACTATTTTGGAATATTCACATTTAGAAGAGCCATTCTGGAAAGACTAAGTAATTTAAATTATCATTAGAAATGTCATTTGGACAGAACCCGTGGGAAAACATAGTATGAGACAAGGTGCGAAAGACATGAACGATACGTACGGTAACTATATGTAAAAAAGAGTCACCTGCATTTTCAGACCTTATGTTTGTGGTTTGTGCTGTGAATATATGTTAAAAATCAACAACTGGAATATTCAGAAAACCTAGATAGTTTCAAGATATCCCATTCTGCAAAGAAATGTGATATTTGTAATTTCAAGAACACTGCTCGTATGTTTTTGTGGGTGTTTTTTATAGCAGTTCACATTAGAATGAAGAGAGAATGATGAGAATAAAGAAAATTAATTTCTTGAGTTTTTAAGAGACAATTACCTTAGGCAAATTTTAAAGGAAGATATGTGAGGATCGTGAGTTTCAGATCTAATAATTTCATCACAGTATGTGATTGCAAGTGGCGTTTTGCACTTCTGTGCAGTTGGCAAGAGTGATCATGAGGTGGGTGCTTGGGTAGAGGCTAGCCATATGAAAATTTCTGTTAAGAAATGATATATATATATGTAGAATTACAAGGCTGGTGATTATAAGAAGCTACGAGACAGCTTAAATCAATAGTATGGAATGAGGAGCTGACTGGAAAAGACCTAAATGCCACTTATGTGATTATATTCCAAAGGTCAAAAGTCTGAATAAGATAGGTGTCAAATGGATGAATGAAAGGATAAAGCATGAAATCTGGAAGAAGATACTTTGGAGACAGCACAAGATAATGGTAATAATCAGTTGCCCAAAGAGTATATAAAGAGCAGGCTAGGAGTGATTCAGTTGGTAAGCACAGCAAAAGTGCAGTACGAGCTGAAATTAGCAAATCAGCCCAAGGAAAAAACCCTAGGGAGTTTTTTGATGTGTGTCAAGGAGAAAGAAAAATGATTATGGCAAGATGATGTTAATGGATGAAAGTGGTAAATTGTTAACTATTACAGAGAACATACTCAAGGTATTCAATGAGCAGTTCATATGGATGTTTCATCTTCAGCATGAAATGAGAAGGGAGATAGGGGGTTAGAAAGGGAGGGGGCATATCCCTGTAAACTCTATAAAGAGAGTGCAAGCAAGTTCATAATGAGTAGGTTCTTTGTCCGGAGAGTGGCTGGTGAGTGAAATGCATTGCCTGACATTGTGGTGAATGTGGATACATTGAATTATTTTAAAGCATGGTTGGATGGGTGTGTAGCTGCTACAATGAATTTTTTGACTTCATGGATGTCTGGTGTTTAAAAAAACCCTACCTAACTTTTGGAAACTGAATGTAATGTGCAAATCAGGCTCCACTGATAGCTGGCCTCAGATTATCACTAATTTTCAGTGGAATCTAGTGAAGAGACAGCAGAGAAGTGTCAACATCTTGTGTACCCAAACTCAAAGATGATATATTTATTTCCTGAAATATTGTGGGTTTTACAGTTGATTTCTTGAATTAATGGGACCTGATTTTCTGGCAGAATAAAAATCACTTGCCCCGTGACAAAGTTCGATTGTTTTGGGAAGCAGTTGAAGGCATACAAAAAGTTCCTCTTTTCGGCAACTAGAATTGAACTTATGCGTTTCTTTAGGCAGCTAAGCACTGTAAAAGCAAAGCCAAAAGAGGGGAAAGAAGCTCTTGCAGTACATTAATTTGTACTGCAAGAGCTTTTACATACCACGTAAAGTAACCAACATACATAGTATATTTGAATAATTCAAAAATGTCGTATGTGTATGCCTGTGCATTTGTGCTGGTGGGAGCAGAATCTGACTTGATTTTACAATAAGTCTGGTCTTCCTTAATCCATCACAACACACTTGTGTCTACTAGTATACATATACACCAGCCCATGAACAAGCAGTCAAGCAAATGCACGCTTTCCATTGTTTAAACGTTACCAACTGTTATGCTATTACTTGCTTTATAGTTTTTAGTTTATTCATGTTATTTCCTAATGAAGTGCAACAAAGTGTTTCATGAAACAAGTCAAAATTAAAACAGTTTCTATTTGACATCTTTGTTAGTGGTTTTATACCGAAAAAAAAAGTTCTAAAAATTTATGGTATTCAGTTTTCATTAGTTAATGCATTAGGAAACAAACATGCAATATCAACGCTGACCCTGATGCCTGAACTTTTAAGTGAATCCCCCCCTCCCCCCATATTTGAATTGATTTCACTAAGCCTTTTTTCAATCAGTTCTCTAGTTAGTCTATTTTTGGCATGGGCAACGGAGTTTTTCATCCCGTAAGCTCAAGAAAATCAACAGTAGAACTCACATTATTTTCACACAGGAAATGTGTGTTAGCATTAGGAACCACGATATGGTGGCACTTCTCAGCTGCCTCTCTTCACCAGATATCATGTATAGTGATAGTATTGGGCCAGCTATCTCTGATTGGCTACCGATGGAGACTGAACTTCTTACCCCAAGTCTTCACAAAAAGTTAGATATGGCTAAAATGGAAAGACAGCCTTGCCTTCTTGTAGGGAAATAAGAGATGGTAGCTGATTCTTTAGATTTTAATTGAACAGAATTATTTATTTTTTAAAGATTCTATGCAGCTAAGCAAAGGTGACATTTGTATCCAGTCTCTTCGAAGAAAAACCTAAGTTCAATTCTAGTTGCCAACCATAGGGGAAAGCCCACTTTTTGTCCCAGAAATTTGGCTTTTCTATCCTGTAAACTCAAGAAAATTGACCACTGAACCCACCTATTTCAGACCATAGCATATTGTGTCGGGTTTGGGGGACAACGAATTGGCAGCACCTGCTTGCTTCTCTCTTCACTAGATGCCTTTTGTCCGCTATCTCTGATTGGCTACCAATGAAGATTGAGGTGTCCACTCCACTCGGTTTCAAAAGTTAAATAGGGTTAAAATGGTCTCACCCACTCACCATAAGAGAATAAAAGACGTAAAAAATCGTTGTTATTATTATGTTGGCCAGTGTAGCTTTGTAGAATTTGCATCCATTGTCATCAGAAACCTGAAATGGAAAGGCAGCTAGAGCGGATAACATTCAACCAGAAATGCTCAAATATGTGGTATAAAAGTTCATCATCATCAATTTCCTGATATGTACCCCAAAGGGGGATGTTCAGGTTACTATAACAGCACTACATGATTAATTTTACATTATTATTAATTTCCTATCAACAATTTTCCTTCAAATCCAACTATAACGAACTACAACTAAAAACCCCATCTATCCCCCCCCACCACCACCACCATTAGTATTTTCACAGACAATCGCAAACATCCATTCCTACAGTGGGATTTGAACTCTTTTGGTTGGGAGCAGATAAGCTCCCAACCAAGCTGGCAATTTTGATTAGAATTTTTTTATAGTTCATTATAATGAGTGAGTTTACAACAGCAAAAGCTGACTGTACAACAGTAAGACAACAAATTTTCTTCCTTGAATAGACAATATTTGCTGTAACAAAAGAACAAGTGTGTTTTCTTTTATCACAGATTTTAATTGCTTGTTATATAAATGTGTTTTAATTAGGAGTTTCTAAATATACCTAAATATTATAAAAACTATTTCCTCATTTCACAATTAAACGTTTTTTGAAAATTCCTAATAAGAACTTTATTTTTATAAAACAATAAAGTATAAAATGACTTTTAAAGTATTCATGATCACGTCACAATGATATCATACAATAAGTTAAAACATAGATACATGGTCCATACAATAATACAAGAAATATTAAATCATGTTTATTAGGGACACTTCCTTTCAACTTGAGATTTACCTCCCTCATCATATTCTTGTTTTGATATCCACATCTGCTGAAATGTGCCCTGAAAAATAAATGAGATATACAATATACAATTAATGTTAAAGATACCAAGCTATTTTAAACCTGGTTTTACTCCATTTCCCAAGTAAACAAACAGACAAACAAGTCAAGTTTGTGCCTGCAAGTGTTGCAAGTCTAGCTGATCCTGCACGTAGTGCAAGATCAAGGCAACTCATGGTAAAAGTAGAATAAGCTCTGATCACTAATCTTAATATTTACCCTTAATGCAAAGCACATCTCCTGGAGGAGATGTATGATGCTTTGTATTAAAGGCAAGGGGCCACTACCCAGTATTATACCCAAGGTAAAAATACTTTCTACATTTATATCTCCTCCTGAGATTTTTATTTAATAAGGTTAAACACCTCATGGTAACTTGTTCTGGTAAAATACTTATAAGCTCTGTATTACTAAAATCGTGGTATTTCTAGCCTGACTCCCACTGATGAGACCTCAATAAAGGTCGAAACCGGTCTCGGTAGTGGACCTTGCCTTTAATACAAAGCATCGTACATCATACATCTCCTCCAGGAGATGTGCTTTGCATTAAGGGTAAATATTAAGATTAGTGATCAGAGCTTATTCTACTTTTACCTTGGTCTTGCACTACATGCAGGGTCAGCTAGACTTGCAACACTTGCAGGTGCAAACCTGACTTGTTTGTCTGTTTGTTTTCTTGGGAAATGGAGTAAAACCAGGTTTAAAATAGCTTGGTATCTTTAACATTTATTATACCCAAGGTAAAAATACTTTCTACGAATATACAATTAACCAAGAAGTCCCCCCCCCCCATGCACACTTTCTGATTCCTTTCAAACAAAAATAATTAACACAATGTGCATTTATACTGCTGTAGAAAAGCACACTCTGATAGTTAAAATCAGTTACAAATATAATATGAATGAAGAAAAGAAGAATACTTAAGAACTAATTAAGCTTACCAAAGATGCTAAAATGGAGCCACCAATCCAGGCTCCAAACCTCCTTTCTACAGTTCCATTAGCTGTAATGAATTTGAGCCTCATACTCTTAAAATAAAAAAATAACATAAATAAATATTAAGAATGTTTGTTATTAGCTAATTGGCAAGTTAACTTGATACTTTATATTAACATGACAGGATAAACTATATTAGAAGCTTCTTGCAGTGAACATTATTACAATGAACTTTATTGTAATGGCTCACTATTACAATTTCATTTTACCATAATTATTTTATTACTGTGAACACTATTGATATAATGATATTTTCAGCTCAAAATTCACCATAAGCAAACTGTAATTACTATCAAATGACATTAAATTCCACTTCCCAAAATTTTTCATTTGCTATACACAGATGCACTTAGTTTGAACACAATCTACCTAGCACAACTTTACTGAACAGATGTGGTGCCACAAGAAGTATGAAAGGAGGTTAAATCATACTTTAGAATGGGAGTGTAGCTTCTACCTAATTTTGCAGTATTTAGCTGCTAAAAACCAAATGATTAGAATACACTGAAAGTTTAAGAAATTTAAAAAATTATCCTTTTTTAACATTATCTTTTTCAAGGGCATGGTTATGATATACCTAGATGGTCGCTTATGGCCCATGGTGGTAAAGATGTACACAGAATAGTACATCTTAACCACCATGTTGTTCTTCATTCACCACCTTCATTTTGTCTATTTTGCAAATAGACAAAATGAAGCTATAAAAAGGTATATGGAAGTTAGGTACATGTGGGAATGCCTCATAGACTAAAAAATGATGTCACATCTGATATTACAATATGACACAGGAAGTGCAAGAAATTTATTTCAAATTGTAAACCGCAGCATTTTTGCACATACAGTTCCAAAGGTTCACGAAACAAAACACCCATTACCAAAGGTCATCATCGTCATCGAAAGTGGATGTGCTGCTGTCAGAAACACCAGATGAAAAGATATCAGTAAGGTGCAAACAACATGAGTTGATGAACTTCACAGAAAACCATGCATTCAACTCAGTTATACCTGCTCCCATATGGAGCCTTTCAGAATGATAATGTGTTCACTAACAGTTCTCTTTTCATCTTTTGATGACATTCAATTTTGACACAAACTTGTGCTTATGCTCATAGGTTGCCCAAAGACCTTCTTGTAATTACCATCCCCCCACATCTGCAATTCTGTCTTTGCATTTCTTAGTATAATACCTACCTTTATCTTAGATGATGTGTTTGACAACCAGAGAACTGTTCTCTGGTTTAAACAATTGATCTGCTCATCTAATCCCTTTAATAACAAAACTATTATTAACAGAACAGATATTTGGATTATAAGACCATGGGTTTAATACATATATGTACAAATTTGTTGACTAGTTTGGCTAAAAAAAAACCAAGGAGTAATATTAAAGGATATATGGAAAAACCTTATTAACTCATTAAGTTTAGCAGAACTACAGTACGCCAAAAACTACGTAATGCGTATTTATAATAATGACTGAAGTATATCGCTTCACGCATACCATGTCACAGATTGCCTTCCAATTTTGTTGTCTAACTGTTGTAAACCGTTACTGCATTCCTTCATTTTTTTGCATTTATTAGTTTTTTTTCACCGTTTAGTCTTGACAAAGCTAGTCAGTTTTGCTAGCAAAACTAGTCGATGAATTTGTACATATATGTATTAAACCTATGGTCTTATAATCCAAATATAAATTATAGCCTATGGTCTTATAGACCAAATAAAACTTTCAACATTAACAAAACTATTAGTTAGGAATAGTACTTTTAGAGAAAACGAAATGCTCAGAGCATTCATTCTTTCTGTAAACAACTATCAAGCATGGGAAATGAATATGTGAATACTAGAATGCTGAATATATAAGTGCTCCCTTTCACACATTTATTTTCCATTCATGCCATACAAGAAACTTAGCAAGAAATAAACATAAGCCTTGTTTCTGAAAATAATTATTCTTTGCTGGCAGTCATCTAAATCTTGATGACACTCTTCAATAGAGAAATAACTGCTTTCAGTACATAATTAATAGATTAAATGCTGTGCAACAGAAATTCAAATTATGTAACTCTAGGAACCCTGCTCAAAAAACCAGAGAGCTTTTTTTCCCCAAGTCACTTGAAGTCTTCAACATTGAAGCAGGGAGATGGTAAACACTGAATAACAAAAATTGTTCTACCATCTGACAAGCCTGTGATGGTTTTTCTTTACTGTGAGAAGTAAAACCATTAATAATAGCTAGACAATGACTAAGAAGCTGTATTAGCTGGAACAAAATGAAAGTTAATGAAGTTTTAAGAACTGGAATAAAGTAAATTTGTATTGGAGACGTGTAAAAATGCTCTGCGCATTTTTGCAACCATGGAGTCTATTGAAGGTCTCAAATAATAAGCATAACAGTATTTTAGAAAACGATGATGTTGATAACAGTCAGATAGTATATGATGATTATCTGTTTGATCAGACAGCCAGCACATAAAGAAGAGGACAACCAAATGTGTGCGGCTTACTTTTAGTATAAAGATTGTCTTTTATAGCTTATGTGCTAATTATTTTCTTTATTGAAAAATAAGTAGAGGAAAAGTTTCCCACATATTTGACCTGCTTTCTGATTTCTTATGTTTATTACTCTTCCACCAGATGTCCTTACATATAGTTTGTCTCTGTACTTAAGTTTTGCAATGTCCATGGGTGGATTGACACACACAGTACTAGAAATGTTTCCCATATATTTGACCTGTTTTCTGATTTCATATGTTTATTACTCTTCCACCAGATGTCATGACACTAACACGTCAAGTGAGAGCAGGCAATGAGAAAAACTTGAATACCTTGATGTTCACCAATAGTTTAATTCATCTAAAGTTGTGTTAAATGTAAAAAGTGTAAATATTTTAGTTTTTTTTTTTTATTTGTTTGTTTCTTTATGCATTTATAACTGAATAAATTGGAGTACAATGAACTTTTATTCAAGGAGTGCTTAACAGTCAAAGCTGGATAACTGGGAGACATTCATATAGACTTTTTAAGGAATGCAAAAAATTTACCAGGACTTCTGACCTAATCTCCAATGCTTACCATATCTTGATGCACCCTGTTAGGTATCAACCTGGATACTGAGCAAATGAGGATGGACTGGCAAATTTTGGATTTAGCTGACCAAATTGTATTCTTATTTGCTTAAACCATAATGCAAAATTATGGTACAGTATAGAAGAATTTCATACTAGCTAGGGAAATGCACAGTTAAACCTCTGTTGCTTTCATCAGGGTTTTAAGACCAATTTTTATAATTAACATTTTGAATGTGGTTACCGGTCTGTCTCTCTGATCACATTACATTATCAGATGCAATGTTATCAAAGAAAAAGAAATGAAACTATCAGAAAAACTGGATAAATACCAGACTGGAATAATAGGTGTTACTGAAACAAAGAAGACAAAAACAGGTGAGATCTTTCTAACAACAAATACAAAATGTTATATCCAGACAGTAACAATCAGGGAAAAGGAGTAGCTATAGTATTCGATGCTAAATATGAGTATAATCTTGAATGACAGGCAATTATCAAGTATAGTAATGTGAGCATATAATATGGGGAACTGGATAATTACACTTATTTGTGCCTATGGACTTGCAGAAGGTTCTACTAAGGAAGAAGTAGGAGAATTTTTTGAGGCATTAAAAAAAAGGCAGCTGGCATAACAAGAAAAAAAAAAAAAAGTTGGTCTTTGTTAGAGATCTAAACAGCAGAGAAGGAAATGATTAGAAGATATACAGAACTGTTTTGGGAAAATTTGGCAGGACATGAAATAGTTATTATATAACACTATGTTTCAACATAAAAATGCGCACAAATTCACCAGGAGAGAAGATGGAAGATATATATAAAAAGTCTCACTGATTATGTTATTGTTAATAGTAATGGAGGATATATATAGGGATCTAAAACTGGAAGTGATCACAACTTAGTCTTGATCAGGATAAAATTGAATATCATATTGAAAAGAAGAGTGTGTAGGAAAATTTTACAGCAAATCCAAGTTGAGCAGCAAAGGTCATGGGAAGATTTTGTTAATAACATAGAAAATACATATAGGTGGGGTAAGGTAACATGTTTTGGAGACTTTTGAAAAAGCTGAGAAATGGAGAAAAGAGTAGTGTAAAAGGAATCAGAGATGAGCAAAGTGACATGAAAATTGAAATTAAAGATACTCCATATGTGTGGAGTAATTATTTTGAAAGATTGCTAAATGAAACAAGCAGTGACAGCATGAATAGATAACAATCATCAGGAATGCTATCAGAAATACATATCCATAATTGAAGTAGTAAAAGCCATCAAAAACCTGAAATGTGGAAAGGTAGCTAGAATAGATGACATTCAACAAGAAATATTCAAATATGGATGTATAAAATTTTTTATGGTGGATATACTAATTCAACTCTCTGGTCAGAGAGTCGAATTCCAGATGATTGAAGTCGAGCTCTTGTAGTACCTATAAAAAGGAAAATAAAACTGAAGGTGAGAATTACAGAGCAATTTCTCTACTGTTCCTGCTAAGATTTATGCAAGTATACTTGAGAAAAGATTAACAAGAATTGTGAAAGGGGAAGAACAAGCTAGATTCAGGCTAAATAGAGGTTGTCAAGATCAGATTTTCACTTTAAGAACAAATAGAGGAGGAGGAATCGTGAGAAATATAGCAAGGATCTGTGTTTAAGTTTTGTAGATCTGGGAAAGGCATATGACAAGGTGCCAAGAGAAAAGATGTTCAAAACACTAAAGTTATATGGTGTAAATGGGACATTATATCAATACTTAGTTATAAGTATTTTAGTTATAAGGTACAGAGTGATAGCTTGATGTAAAATCAGGTGTGAATACATTAACTAGTAACTAATAACTAAGTACATTATCTCCACTGTTACTCATCATCTATATGGATCACATTATGAAGGAAAATGATATTAAGTTTGGAGATGTTAATCTTAGCTCTACTTTATGCAGATGATGCAATACTTCTAAATAAATCCAGTACAAGTTTGCAGGATTCCTTGACTAAATTGGTAATTGTTGTGATAAATTTGTGTGAAAATCAGTAATAAAAATAGACAAAAACATTGAGTCCATCAACTGCATTCTGAATGGAGAACCTATAAAACAAGTAAAATATTTCAGTTATTTGGGTACAATTTCTAGTGAAGATGGCAAATTAAATATGGAAATAGACAGTACAATTAGCTAAGCTGGTATGTTAGGAAGTCAACTGAATGATGTTAGTCAAAACTAATCAATCTTAAAATTTGTGATTTAATAATTATGCCGCAACAAATATAGTATAAAAGAGGATATGAAAGGTCTGTTGGAAGAAGTGAGAAAGAAATGTGAGAGAGTAAAATTTGTAGGTTTGCTAACCAGATATGATAGTACCAAGTTAAGAAGAAGGGTGATGATAACAAATGATTTCATGCGTATATTTAACTGTATTGATGCTCTGATTAGAACAGGTTACATGTTGAACTACAAACTAATAATTTTAATCAACTAAGGAGAATACTATCACCAGTCCCATAGTATCGGTTACTGAATGGGAAAAATGTCAGAAATGCATGGGAATCTTTGAAAAAGTGCTTAAATGAGACGGTATCTACTATCTAAATGTATCCCTAATGTTCAAAGAATAAATAGGTTGGGAGTGAAATGAATTTGCAAACTTATTAAGCAAGAGATCCACCAGATGATGATGTGGAAAGAATACGTGACAGAATATGAAAGGAAATTGGCCATGCAAGTTAAAGGCAATCCAAAAGAATTTTATCATTATGCCGAAAGCAAAAGAAAGAATGAACGTGAAAGAATTAACTTTATTGAATGCATATGGTACTCTAGTGTGGAAAGCTAATGAGATTGTTCAATTAATGAGTGCTCACTTTGCTAAGATATATCAACCAGGTGTATGTAACATGGTGCACAATGCTACTGCTACATTGGATGAAGAGTTAGAAGTTCATGAAAATGAGGTTGAAGAACTGTTGCATAACCTGGATAAGAATTTGTCAATAGGGACAGATGGAATATCAGCCTGTTTGCTAAAGGAATGTTCAGCTGAATTGGCTAGGCCTTTCACATGTTTGTATAACTTGGGTTTCAGCTCAAGAAAGATACTGCAGGAATGTATGACAGTTCCATCGTACTAAGTTGGTAAGAACCCACATACAGAAATGGGTAGACAAACAAGTTATACTCTGCAAGGAGCAGCATGGATTTACTAAAGAAAGGTCATGTTTTAGTAATTTGCTCATATTTTATAACAATGTTACAACTGAGTTGGATAAACAGAATGGATATGCTATGATAATGTTGGATTTTTCCAAGGCATTTGATACAATACCACATGAAAGGCTGTTGCATAAACTGGAGATTATGGGATTGGAATATAAACTCTTGACTTTGATTAGAGGATGGCTGACAGACAGATATCAAAAAGTGGTATATACAGTGGGTGTGAATCTGCCAGATTTAAGGTGACCAATGCTGTACCTCAGGGTTCAGCCCTTCGCCCATTATTGTTCAATCATTAATAACATCAAGCAGAGTCTAACATCAGATGTGCAATTGTTTACGATGATACAAAGATATGCAAGACAATCAGGGATGCTAGTGATATTCAGCACTAACAAAATGATTTGAACATGCTGGAAATTTGGGCAAATGAAAATGGCTGTCAGTTTAACGTTACTAAGTGTAAAGTTATGCACTTGGCACGATGAGATTTCCACTGGCATATTGAGGAGGCAAGGGATCTTGGCATATTGGCATATTGGTGGATAGGAATTTGAAGTTCAAATGTCTCATAGCAAAAGTCGCAAATACAACTCAGTGGATAATTGTGATGTTGAAACGAACCTTGACATCTAACAATAAGGAAGTCATTTTGCATCTTTATAAGGCTTTGATAAGACCACACCTGGATTATTGTGCACAGATTTGGTCTCAAGATTTCAAGGGGATAAAGAAGAGCTATAAAGATTATATCAGTATTATGGGATTTAGATTATCAGGACAGATTGCGAGAATGTGGGTACTCTGGTTAACAGAAGAAAGAGGGGTGATATGATAGAGGTCTATAAAATTTTGAATGGGTGTTATAGGATATTGTCTGATGAAATTTTTTGTTATATGGAAAGTGGGGAGAGAACATGGTGGCATTCAGGGAAGTTAAGTTTGTTCACAGTCAAGAAAGGGGTAAGAGCTAGGTTTTTCTCTTATAAAGTAGTGAGTGGAATAATTTGCCTTTAGGGGTAGTGAGTGCAACTAGCATGAATGAATTTAAGGGGAGGTATGACAGCTGATTTGGATGATTTATAGCCTCCCTCGAGGAGTCATTGACTCCATGGAGCCCTCAGATAATAATAATAAAACACTAAACTAACTGTATACAAGAATGTGTTCAAACTAGTTTTAACTTGTGGATCTGAGAGCTAGGTTAGAAATAAAACACTTGATCAAAGACTAGAGACTTCAGATGGCAGTAACACATTAAAAATGAGTATATTAGGAAAGAACAACATAGTTAGGATTCAAGAACATGTTAGCAGAGCTAATCTTTGGTTATATGGCCACTTAAAAAGAATGTGAGAGAAAAAATGAGCAGAACAAGTGTTCTTTGCCTGGATTTCAGGAAAAAGATCTATAGGATGCTCAAGATCTAGGTAGAATGATGCAGAAAACAATGACTTAGAAGAGAAATATAAGATCTGATTATACTGAAGTCTTGACAGATAACATATTCATTTGGAGGAAAATTGTTGATAGGAAGTCAGTAATGATGGAAAACATTTTCATTTAGCACTATCATAATATCTTGTTCACCCTCTGAGGATATACGAGGGTGGTCTGAAAAGTTCTCGGCCTCAACCATAAATGGCAACACTATTGGCACGATTTTTTTTCTTTTTCTAACTTGGTGCATCTGTCCTAAGTATCCATGTGAAATTGTGAGTTATTCTATCAAGAAGTTTGTTTTATACAGCTGTCTGAAGCAAAAGTGTTGTCCCTTGAAATGGATAAAATTGAGTATTGTATGGTTATAAAATTCTTTGTAAAAGAAGGTTTAATGGCAAAAGAAATTCATTCGAAGTGCATAACAGTTTATGGGCACTCTTCTCCTTCATTTTTGACAATTAAGAAATGGGATGCTGAGTTTAAACGTGGCCGTACCAGCCTTGAAGATGATCCACATGAAGGAGACATCCAAAAAGTGTAACAACACCAGAAATCATTGATCAAGTGCACGATATGGTATTGGATGACAGGCAAGTCAAAGTGCGTGAAATTGCTGAGACTATAGGCATTTCAAAAGAATGTTTAGGATATATTTTGCACGAAGAATTGCAAATGAAAAAGCTTTGCACAAGATGGGTGCTGCAGTTGCTCACAGCAAATCAAAAACGCACTCACATGAAAATCTCTAAACAGTGCTTGGAGCATTTTAACAAGAATAAAACTGATTTTGTGTGTCAATTTATTACTATGGATGAGACTTGGATTCACCATTACACACCAGAATCCAAATAGCAGTCAAAACAGTGGACAGAAGCCGGTTGTTCAGCACCAAAGAAGACAGTTGGTTCCATCAGGAAAGGTCATGGCATCAGTGTTTTGAGATGCTAAAGGTGTTTTGTTTATTAATTATCTTGAAAAGGGTAAAACAATAACTGGGGGGAATATTATTCCGATCTTTAAACTGACTAGATGAAAAAATTTGTGAGAAAGGACCTGGTTTGCAGAAGAAAAAAATCATCTTTCATCAGGACAATGCACCTGCCCATAAAGGTGATTTGACAATGGGAAAATTAAGGGATCTGCACTATGAATTGTTAGAACATCCAACCTATTCCCCAGATTTGGCTCCCTCTGACTTCTATCTCTTTCCAAAACTAAAACTCTTCCTCACTGGTCAGCTGTTTTTCTTCGAATTAAGAGGTGATTGCAGCTGTAGGGGGGGGGGGGGGTTTGCAGATCCTACTGAGAACCACTACAGGGACGGGATAATAGTGCTGGAATTAATGTATTAGTCTTAAGGGAGATTATGTTGAAAAATAAACGGAAATTATAAATTCGTTTTTTCATTGTTAGGCCGATAACTTTTCAGACCACCTTTGTATGTCAAGACTTTGATAATGTGGATGAATTCTTATTCAAATTTTTCATGGGTAACCAAATCTTGTATTCAAAATAAATATATAACATACTACAAATAATATAACATATTTATATAATATAGAGCAAAAATACTTACAGGTGCAGTCTTAGCTGACAAATCCCTATTAAGTCTATCTGCAAATCCCTGTATCAACGTATTTCCACCAGTTACAATAACACTGCCATATAAACTCTAGAATCAAAAACCAAATTATCTTAATTAAATTTTTCTTAAAGGTGTGAGTCTGTTAATTTTTTATAGGGTTCTATATCTATCTATCTATCTATCTATCTATCTTTATATATATTCCCCCCTCCTACAATTTACAGGTTTTTCCCCAGGTCTATGCATTTGGTGTTTCCTATGCTACATATATGAAAACTAATATTCCTTTTATATATTTATTAACAGAGTGAATGTGTGTGTGTATACGAGATATGACAATTTAATTCCCAGAATGGCCGTGTAGTGTCACCCATGTGGTGATTGGTTGGAGTCATGTGAGTAATTGCCTTTGTACATGTTTTAACTAATGCGTGCATAAACCTCAAGCCGATAGAGCCATTTGCTAATTGGCTATTGCAAAAAACAATAGAATTCTGCATGTAAACTTTGCCGTAAAAATGTGTGATCGAAATTTGGAGCAGTGTGTTAACATCAAAATTTGTGTAAAAAATCGGCAAAACTGCTACTGAAATGTTGAGCTGTTGAAAGTGGCATATAGTGTGGATGCTCTGAAAAAGTCAAGTGTCTTTGAGTGGCATAAAAGATTCAAAGACGGGCGAGAAGATGTGAATGATGACCCAGAAGTGGGCAGCCAAAAACAAAAATGACAGACACAAATGTGAGCAGAGTGTGAGATTTGGTATAATCTGACAGACGATTAAGTGTGCGATTAATGGCAGATGAATTGCCAATGAATTAAGAAGCAGTCAGAGTAATTTTAACTGAAGAATTGGGTATGTGAAAGATTTCTGCAAAGTTCGTGCCTCAGATCTTGATGGACGAACAGAAGCAGCAGTGGCTTCAAGTTGTGACTGATCTTTCTGCAAATAAGCATGTTTCCTAGAGCAATTACAGGTGATGAAACCTGGTGCTCCCAGTACAATCCCAAAACAAAATGCCAGAGCATGCAGTGGAAAACACCAATTTTGCCACATCCAAAAAAAGCACGAATGTCACATTCGCAGTTCAAGACCATGGTGTTGTTTCTTTGATCACAAGGGGATAATCCTGGATTCATTGAACAGGGAAAAAAACCATCAACCACCAATGCTATTTAGAGGTGCTTAAAAGATAACGAGATTCTGTTCAGAGAAAAAGACCTGAATTGTTGCCTGACAAGTGGATCATCCATCATGGCAATGAGCCAAGCCATAGTGTGCTCATCGTGAGATGGTTTCTGGCCAAAAAATTAATTACCGAACTAGATCATCCTGCTTATTCACCTGACTTAGCTGCCTGTGATTTCTGGCTGTTTCCAAAATTAAAGGACTGCGCTAAAAGGACGAAGATTTTCTAACATCACCGATATCCAGCATAATGTGATAAAGGAACTCGAGTATTCTGGAAAAAGTTCCAGGCCTGTTTCCAAAAATTGGAACATTGTCTAAACCAGTGTATAAATGCACAAGGGGACTACTTCAAAGGCGACAGTAGCCTAATGTATAGTTCCAAATGTAGGTTTTTTATGGGCGCATTCTTGGAATTAAATTGTCACACCTCGTATGTGTGTAAACACAACATATAAAATAAATTTGTATTAAAATAGGTCTTCTAGCATTAAGTACAAAATATCTGCAAAAGGAGATTTTTTTTGTGAGAGATTCAGACATAATAGAAAGCTTGGCAAATCTCGCTGTCAAGTCCAAAACACATACTCCTCATCAATCCTTAAATTCACTAAGGGAAACATCAGTAACAAATTTTCTTCCATACACTCACGCAAGAAAATGACAACAGATATCTAGGTATCCAACGTATGCCTTACTTGAAGCATATTCAACTACAACTTAAAAAAAAAAAGATACATATCAAAACATTAAGAGTTTATTTCATAAATCTCAGCTATCCAGTACTAGAATAGAAAATAAATATATGGAATGTTCCAGTGTTTTCACTTGACAACTGTCAGTTCCACAAATAGAGAATAGTTTTTCCTCCAATCTTCACCGGAAAAAACCCAAACATTACAAATGTGAAGATACATTAACTTCTCAACAGGAACTTAAACACACATTAAAAAAAAAAAAAGTATTCATTCCTTATTATTTCCAACTCTTCATTATATTCTTCCATCTGTTTCAATTTTTTATGTCTCCTCTCTCTCTATATAAAATATATCTTCTCTCTCATGTCCATCAGCTATTCATTTTCATATCGTAGTCAAGGATAAGCTGTATTCTCTCAATTGCAAATGTGTGAAATGATGTCACCACAGCCAGGTATCACAAACGACAAAGAGAAGTTTTTTCAGTAATGACAAACTGGATATGTTTGTTTGCAGTGCAAAAAACTTCTACAAGTATTTTAATTCCAACGATGCAGGAAGGTATGTATATCTTGCTGCCAAATGGTAGGCTGTTTCCACCAATGACAGACCCATCTGCCATGGTTAGGGTTAATGACCTTGCTAGTCAACTACCAATAGAAACAACAAACACTGCTGCCAAATTCATCTCACAGTAGCATATTGTTTTAACAAATATAATTTTATCAACATAAATATATTTTATACATCTTTGATTTCATGTTCAATGACCTAAACTAACAATAATATATTTTGCAAACAAAATCATGTCAAGATATTTAATATCTTAACAAGAAACAATTACTAAAAATTAATATTAATATCTCATTATAATCCATGATAATTTCATGGTATAGAAGACATGTAAAATTAATACTACTTATATCATCCATTAAATCCCATTTGTAAGGAGATATTGTCTTCTCTTCACGGTACATATAACAGTCACTAAAGAAGATCTAACTGTGAAGTTAGATCTAGACACAAGTCAAAATACCAACTGTGTATCTATGAATTCATGCAAGTCAAGGATTTACTATAATAAGATTAATTCCAGATACACAATTGGTATTTTGACTTGTGACTAGCAATGCTATCTATCAAGCACTGCTTCCAGCATAATAAATTGATTTTCCTAGTAAGTTGATGCACAGCTGACAGTGTCAGCTGTGCATCAACTGCTATGTGTCTGATAAAAGTAAAAGTAAATATGTGTCTGATAAAAGTAAATATGTCTGATAAAAGTAAAAGTGATGAGAATACATGATTCACAGTGGTAAGAAGAGGTGTATAACTATGGAAACAAGTAGAAATTATTAAATGACAATTATAACTATTATACAAGATAAAGTTCAGATTATGCAACACATGAAAAGTCTAGTATAAATGTAATCCATGATCATCTCCAAGAAGAGAGGCATATTAACAGAGGAAATGGAAAAATTAATGGTGATTTGTATTGAAGACATGCAACAACAACAATGAATAAGCCTTATATTTATACAAGAGAAAGAATTAACCCTTTCTATAAAACTAAACATAAATATGATGAGAAAGTGACTGGTTTGACTGCTAGTGCAGACATGGTAGAAACTACAGATTCCCTAACACAACAGGTTTTTAATGGGGATGAAACTGGCTTATTTTGGGAAAAAATGCTAGCTTGTTCTTCATCATCATCAAATTCCTGCCATGTAACCTCAAGGGTGTACAGGATATGATAGTACTACAAGGAAAATTTACATCATTACTAACTTCCTATCTACAATTTTCCTCCAAATAAGTCTGTTACTTGACAAAACTCCAACATTATCAGATCTTATATTTCTATCGTCTAAGGCACTTTGTACAGTATCAATCCACCTATATCTTGGTCTTCCTCTGGGTCATTTTCATGCCTGTCAGAGAACACTTGTTTTGCTAATCTTTCCTCACCCATTCTATTTCAGTGACCATACTACCTGAGATTAGCTCTGCTAACGCATTCCTGGATGCTGACAATGTCAAGTTCTTTGGTCAAGTGTTTTACTTCTGACCCAACTCTCAGATCCATAAGTTAAAACTGGTTTGAACAATGTCTTGTATATAGCTAATTTAGTGTTCCAACTAATTTCTCTCTCATTCCATATGAATTTATTCAATTGACTTCCTACCATTACCAGCTTTGTTGATTCTGTTGTCTATTTCCATATTTAATTTACAATCTTCACTAAAAATCATGCCTAAGTAGCTGAAATGTTTTACTTGTTCCACAGGTTCTCCGTTCACAACGCAGTTAACATTTTCAGCAATTCTGCCTATTTTCATTGTCTTTGTCTTTTTATTGCTGACCTTCATACCATATCTATTACAACAGTTATTCAATTTAGTCAGGGAATCTTGCAGACTTGTAGCGGATTTATTTAGAAGTATAACATCGTCCGCATAAAGCAAAGAGCTGACATTAACATCTATAATTTTATATCATGTTTAATACCACTCTTCTTCATAATGTGATCCATATAGATAATGAATAACAGAGGGGATAATGTACATCCTTGTCTGATTTACCAGATTTAACATTAAACCATCTTCCTGTACTTCCTTCAATTCTAACTGCTGACTTACAACTCAAATAAAGACTAAATATTGCTTGACATAATGCCCATTGATATGTTACCCCCCCCCCCACACACACCAAACCATCACTGACACGGGGTGATGACCTCGTTGAATCCTGGGTGCTATGCATGTGCTGTGCAACCATCTAGGGGCATATATCCGATCATTTTGGCAATTAACGACTCTTTAATGGTGAAAATCTTCTCATCTGTGAAGATGATATCCATCTCTATGTCAGTTGTTCGTGTAATGCTGGAGAGGTTCCTTTGATTTTATCACCTTCTGCCGCGTGTTATGGTGTGAAGAAGTGTCCAGTAGAACGACAACATGCTCTTGCCCCTAGGTCATCGGTTAGTACAAGTGGCATTGTTCTCTGTGAAATGTTCATCTCTCATGACATCACTTTCTGTGTTCTCACAGGATTATGATGGAGGCATGTCTTCACAGGCCTTATCGTGTCCTAACGCAGCATGGTCAACTTGTTCTTTGAATGTCAGATATGTCATTTGTATTGTTATGATGGTTAATAGTCCAATACACATACAGCCTACTGATCAAGAGTGTTTTAGCATGTTGAAAATAACGGGTAGCTGCATTCCAACCTTGTGAAGTGCTATTACAGCAAAATTGTTCTCATAATCTCTCCACTGCATATTAACCAATACAGCTAGACAACTCTCTCTACTGATAAACATACCAATGTTAGCTGCACACAGTACCACTAATGTGGGGTTCCCATTCGTCCTGTTTTTCCCGGGACAGTCCCGTTTTTTATTAAAAAAATGCCCAGAGTTAATTCCAAAAGTCCTGCTTTAAGTATCCTTCAGTTAAAAATTGATAAACGGATTTCTATTACAATGATAATAATAAATTTTATTTATTTATTATTTATAATAATAATCATTAGTATTATAAATAATATAACTAACTAATAATAACTAATAGTAACTAATGGCGATGTTTTTTTTTTCCCATGCTTCTGTTATAACAGTATCATACTTGATCAATAATTTGCGTGTTATAATTTTTATCGTTTTCTACCCCTATAATGCCAAAACGTAAGTGCAGTATTAATGATAATATTAGAAGAGAATTTCCTTCCATTAAAGGTGTAGATGAAAATGTGGAATGTACTTTATGTAACTGTAAATTTTGCATTTCGCATGGTGGTCGGTCAGAAGTAGTCAACCACGTGAAAACAAAAAAACATAAAGCTGCTGTTCGAAGTAAGGCTTCCAACTGCAGCATAAGTAACTTTTAATTGTGAAAAACAAGAGTGAAAGGGAAAAAGGAGTTATCACTGGCAGCGCAGGAAGCAACCTTCGCATATCACACAGTGGTGCATAACCACAGCTTTAAATCCATGGACTGTACAATAACCATCGTGAAAAAAATTTTCAACAATAAATTCAGGTGTTCGCAAACTAAGTGCAAGGCAATAATAACCAATGTTATTGCGCCATTTGCGACAAAGCAGATTGAGGAAGAACTAAAAGAAATTCGTTTTACATCAGTACTAATCGATTCATTAAGCCACTTTGACATGAAATTAGTGCCTGAGGCCATCATCCAGAAAAAAGTGTGAAGGTGAATGTGTTAAAGTTCATTAATTTAGGTGGTGAAACTTCAGAACTTTTATTTTCTTATGTGTTGGAAGTGTTACAGAAGTTAGATCTCCTGAAAAAGGTTATTGCCATATTAGCAGATAATACAAACTTTGGTGGAAAGAATAATCTGTACTTCAAGAAAACACTGTGAACAATTTAACTGGAATTGGTTGCCCTGAACATGTGATACATAATGCTGTGCAGACTACTTCAGATTGCTTACCTATCGATCTTCAATTAATAATTAACAAGATTTACCAACATTTCCACATATATTGTGTATGAGTTGAGGAACTTAAATCATTTTGTGAATTTACAAACACAGAGTATAAAACTGTTTTGGGTAGCAGCAAGACAAGATGGCTCTCTCTTTTGCCTGCTATCCAGAGGGTTATTGACATGTTCCCTTCATCATCATCATCATCATCAAATTCCTGCCATGTACCCTCAAGGGGTGTACAGGATCCCTTCATTGAAGTCATATTTTCTTTCTATTGACAAATGTCCTATCAGTCTCAAAAATTTCTTTGAAAATCCACTTTCAATTACACTCCTGCATTTCCTTGCCAGCCAGTTAAAAACCTTTTATGATACCATTAAATGTATTAAAAAGAAAGATATAACAGCAATTGAAGTGAAGGATGAAACAAACAAACTGGTGGAAAGGTTAAATTGTAGGAAGGCAGAAAAGTTTCTTACAACTACTGTGAGAAAACAGTTGCAAGAATTAGAAAAAGAAGGACACATAACAGTTGAAAACTATGCAGTAGATTTATACTGCATCTGCATTGAATATATTCAGAAGTGGTGTACACCATTTCTCACACCTCTTCAGTCTATGGAATAATTTGAAGGGAAAGGATCCTGTGACTTGGAAGAACATACACGAAAGCTACATATTCATGCAGACAGTGTCACCAAGTTTTACTGTGAATGAAGAGGACTTATTTGCTTTCACAAAAAATATTGAAGTGTGGAGTGAATAGAAGGATCAAATTTGAAGTGTGGAGTGAATAGAAGGATCAAAGTGTCAGTGATAAATGGTGTGAAATGCTTGCTCATTTTACAAAGCAGGGTATAAATTCTGGGAGTATTAAATGCCTAGTTAGTTGTTTAGCACTGCCAGGAACTAATGCAGCTGTTGAATGTGTTTTTTCATTTAATAAATACGCTCTGGACAGATGAAAAAAACAGACTTAAAATTGAGACAGTAAAAGCTTTAATCATTGTAAAGACATATTTTAAGAATTTCTCGTGCTGAGTTCTATGATCAAATATCAAAAGGAAAAAAAAAATTCTTGAACAGGTCCAGAAATCAGATAAATATTTTTCTAATTAAATATGTTCGTGATTAATAATCCTTTTTAAAAGTGGATTTAATGTCAATGTATGTTTATAGCAGTATTTAATTTAAAGTGCAACATATATAATAGTTTTATTTTTGGTTTTCTTAATTTTTAACAAGTCTTGTTTTTGTTACAAAATGTCCTGGGTTTTTTAAGCAAAAATTTCAGAATGTCCCAGATTTTAATAAAACATTATGGGAACTGTACACTAATAGAACCAGGTTCATGCAATTCTGTGTACAGAAGTTGTAACAGTATTTATGGCAAGACTGTGCACATACATACATTATATATATATATATATATATAGATATAGATATATATTAACAGTGAACAATATAAATTACATACAGGCCTGACATCGATATCACACATTCCAACACTTGTAGTGACAACTTGAGCTGCACCTAACATTGTTGTACCTGGAACACCCTAAAATGAAGCCAAATCAATCAAGCGTATTGCATCTATCATCAATGTATATACTACTACACTTTTTTTAAAACTTAAAATATGAAAAACTTTTCTCCACTTGATTATTTCTTAGATTACATACTCTGCTATCACAAATTAACGAGCCCTGTATTACCATACACTTACCATAGTTAAAAGAAGTTAACAGAAAAAAAAAGTGACAAAAAGCTAATGTTGTTACTGTTACTATAATTGTATAGCATCTATTTAATTCTCAGATTTTTTTTTTATTTTCATGATGATATAAATATATATCTACTAAGTATATATTTATATCATCATCAATTACTGATATATATCCTTTACATATCTGCTTTTATATTATTAATAGCTTCCTATCAACAACTTTCTTCCAAATTAATCTGTTACTTGTCAGCATCAGATGTCAGATCTTAACTATTAATATCAATCCAGCTAGACTTAGTCTTCCTATGAGCCTACTTCTATTCTCTACAAATGTATATCCTACTAACCTTGAGAAGAATTTTACCAATAATTAATTTAATTAAATCTTTTGTAATATCAAAACTGATTTCCTTTTTTTCTCTCTTTGATAACAGAAGTGATAATTTCTTTTGAGATATAGACATAAATCAAAATAATGCATCTATATCATAACTATATTAGAATTACTAGCATATTGTAAATTGTTTAGTTTTAATTCTTCAGCAGAGTAATAATTTTAATGATTATGCTGGCATAAATGACTACAGTAAGTCTTTATTTTTTTGAAAGAAGCATGATGCTGACAATATTAGTGATAATATGTAATATTCCCATTACCAAGCAATAAAAAGTGAAGAATACTGTAATTAACTGACTTATTATGCCTAAAACATGTTTAAAGAAGAAAAAATTCTCATCTGTCTGTCAACTGAATAGAAAGATAGTTTAACTCTCATAATTTGAACTAATTATATCTATTCAGGCTAACTATCAACAAGTGTGAGACCGTTTTCTTATTGGAAGCTAGTGGCATTTCAAAAAAAAAAGTTATGTGGAGTTTCTAGAGCAAGGTACCTCAAAAAAAACTCTTAGCTCGCTTATGATACACCTGTACTACAGATTTACAACCTTTTGTGGAAAGATTAACATAAAAAAAATGATAAAAATTAAAACAAACAAGTAATTTTCCTCTAAACCACAACTGTATGAAAGAAAAAATTATACTCAGTATAATTACTTATATTTATTTAAATGTATTTATTTATTTAAGTTCATTTATAATTTAAAAAAATTATAACAAACCAATATCAAGTTTTTTCATATTAAAAGAATGTCTGAAATTCAGATAAGGCTTTTTTTTTCCTATAAAAATAAATCTGTTAAACTCTCATCAGATTCAGACTTGAATATACTTCATTTTGAGATAGTAACATAAAAGTCAGACTCCAGCATTGTAAACATAGCATCATTTCTAAAAATGAAAATGTCAATTAAATAAATAAGTTATTTAAGTTTTTGTTCTATAAAAGTTCTCTATTCAATCCTCTCCCCCAAACAAATATAATCTTAACACCCTTTTTCAAACAGTTAAGAATTAAAAAAAAAAAGAAAGAAATCCATATTTGATGTCTTCCTTAAGCAAGCATTTTAATTTACCACTTTGTCTTGAATACCAATTCTTCATGCCAAAGTCCAGTACTAAAATAATTTATTAATTTCTCATTTACATACTTTCAACAAAATCTTCTCATTGGAGAGACAGAGTGGTTTTTGTTCAATACAAACTGGTTTCTCTAACAAATAATTCTGCAAATGAAGTTGGTATTAAGTGCTGTAAATAAAAAAATCAGTGTTTCTCAATAAAGTTTGCTAAATTATTATTATTACATGACACCTCCTGGGAGTCCAAGACTCATCGAGGGAGGGCACCTGCTCTACAACTCTGTTTCCACCACTCATCTACCAACTGACCACAACTACACCAATGCCATCTACCGCTGACCACCATCATTAGTATTTCCACAGACAATCACAAACATCCATGCCCATGGCGGGATTCGAACCCACGGTCTTTTGGCTGGAGAGTGGATACGCTAACCATTATCTTTATGAACATATTCCACTCACTTGAATATAAGATATGTTACTATTTATAATTTACTATCTTATTACCAACTAGTCCTTTAATAAATCATATTTATTAAAAGGACTAATTGGTGCCTGTGTAGCCTTGTGGATCAGTTCTAGTCTATGGCCAGAAGAACATTTTTAGGCTTTTCTTTCAGCCAGTTCTTGATGTAGTCTACCACTGAAGAAGGCAGGTAGGAGTTGTTTCATCTGGAAACTTGGATTTTTTTTTTTTTTAACATTGCAACTCAGAAAAATCATCCATAGAATTCACATTATTATATTGAATAAAATTAGTAGAAAAAGAGACACGAGCTTGTGGTAGTTGTCTACTGTACTCTCATCACCCATAAGTTCTACAAGTTGTCAGTGAAATTAATTACCAGCAACATTAATGTTACTGGCAGTTAATTTTAAAGGCTGGAGACTAGTTGTTTACCAATTTACAAAAATTAGGGATTAAGGTTTTTATTCCTCTACTCTGTTTGGAAAACAGAAATGCGCTAGAGCATTTATTGCAATTATTATTTTTGTCACTATTTCACGAACATTATTAAGATATACAAAAAAATGATGCACACAGTACCTTACAGTTCTTCTAACAATCCCATCCAAACATTAATTATTATGTGGTCAACTCTAAAGTAACCTCTAAAAAAAGCTTAAGAATATACTATTACAGAAATATAATATTAGGAATACTTTCACACAACCCTTAAAATTATCTTACCAGAGAGAGTACAGTCTCCGATATTGCATATTTTCTACTAACTGGTAGAACAGCTTCTATTAGAATATAAATCTTATATTCAATTTCTGCAACATGAAAAATCCAGACTTCGAGAGTATGCTATTGTTAGTAATCATAAAATATGCTCGAAGAATAAAGTGATCAACAGGTCTAAGTTTAAATCTGAAAGAACCAGCAGAAGATATAATGAACATTCCTAATTTAAATTTTAATGATTCAATTCTGAAAAGAATTGGGTTTTTATAATTGTAAGGACTCTGTACAAATTAACAGGATTATAGTTAACTCTTCTATGCCATTAAACTATGGGGAAAGTTGATAGCACAAATTGACTAGACAATGATTACCTGTCACACTTGCACATGATATAATATTGCATTGTGTGTGTGTGTGTGTGTGTGTACTTTTGCACATACTCTGAAGACATTAGCAAAGTACTAACAAAATTAATAGGTTTAATAATCAATTAATCAAAAATATGTTTGTTTTTTGGATAATAAATAGCATCCAACATGAAAGTCTAAAGCAATTGATTTTGAAGCTTTGTTGATTATATTTTTATTGACTATATATGGTCTTTTTCTTGACTATTTATGTAATTATGGTTCTTATCAAAAACAATCTTTCTCCATTTCTCTTAAAAAACTTCCTGAATCTGATTTTCTTAATTCCATTATTCATAACAGTTATCAGCTATGTGCTATACTTTAATCTCATCTGCTATGATTTCCTGCTGTTCAGTTGTCAAAAACTTGCTTTTATCAGAAAATATCATGACATCCGGGTATTAATAATTATTCAGGAAAAGACAAAAAAATATGGAAGAGGATCTGCAGTCTCTATTTAACATAATTTTTTTTTGTAAAGGATTATAACCACAAACACTACACAACATAATTTCAGATTATTTTTAAGTCCCAAAAAACCATTACTAAGTCGAATATTTTGAGCATAATGAATCAATTAAATACATTGAACTTTTCACTTCTTATAATGCTTAGTAATGGATATACCGTATGTTACATTTTGAGCATAATGAATCAATTAAATACGTGAAACTTTTCATAATGCTTGGTAACAGATACATTGCATGTTAACCCTAATGTATTATAAAAATTTAATAAATAAGGATTGCCATGAGCATTTTTTAATAGCATAAAGCATTGCATTAAAATTAATACACTGAAGGAATATCTAATTAAAAGTTAAAGATTTACAATAAAAACTGTGTTGACAATAAGTGTATTTTAGTTTTAATTTAAAGGAGCTTATTATTTTTATTTGCATCCAACTCAAAATAATTATCACCTTCCGCTATGAAAGAACATTAAAATAATTAAAATCAGCTTGATATTCAAAAAGGCTTATTCAATTAACAACTGATAAAATTCTTGTGTGTGGCATCTATGAAATTAATTATTTTATCTATGAATTAAACATAGACGGGGCAGCTCGTGCATAGGCATTGTAGAACTGCAGCACCCCCAATTTTTCTCGATATATAAATATATTTATCAATTTATTTATATTTGCTTATAAGATTTAATTTTATCACCAACAATCCTATACAATTCTCTTATTTTTTATAAAAAATAATAAAAATCCATCTTGTAGCACTTAGGAGGGCGAAGGACGCTAGCAGCATATGCACGTCGTAGTGAGATGCGAGCTATTAGCGTAATGTGACACAGTCCGTCATGCAGTTCCATGTTGTTTAGATGCAGTTTGCACCAATAGTAGAGTGTTCATAGTGCTTATTGTGTTTACTCCATCTCTTTAAATATTTGGACATTACAATTAAAGACAACATTTGTTATAGTTTTTATTTTAGAACATTATTGGGGTTATTGACAATTATGACTTCAGAAATGCAACCTCAAGAAATAAATTCTGTGACAGTAGTGACTGTAAGTGAACTACAAAAACTTAAATTTTCACAGTTGACTCTCGCTGAGAAAGTTTCTAATAAAATACGAGGCCGTCCTTTACCCGATATTCAAATAACTCAGCCAGGGATAAGCAATGATAAGAAGTATTAGAAGTTTTAATACAGAGTGGTATAAAAAGAAAAGTTGGCTATGTGGTTGTGAAGTGAAAAACGCACTATTTTGTTTTCCGTGTTTGTTGTTTAGAGGTGATACGAAATGGACAAAAGATGGTTTTGTAAATATAAATAAAATGAAAGAAAAAACAGAAAAACATAAAACGTCAAAAAAAATATTGAAAATGCAGTTTCTTTGTCGCTTTTAAGAATTGTAGATATTAAACAAAAACTTAGTGAGGCCTACAGAATTTCAATTAATGAGCATAACAAAAAAGGTTACTAAAAATCGTGAAATTTTATCCAAGATAATTGACTTTATGTTATTTTTGTGGAAATTTTGAAATTTCTTTACGTGGACATGACAAAAAAGATGATTCGGCAAATCCAAAGGTGCTGCAAAGTTGCAGCACCTCCACGATTTCAAGCCACGAGCCACCACTGAACACAGAAGCCATACACAATTCTCCGGTTAACTTTTACTACAGAAATAACATTATAGTGACTTCACTCACTGTAACCAGTTACAAAATGACTCTCTCAGCTGAAGTTCCATAACAGATATCATTCTAAAGGAAAATTACTATAGCAAACAATCAATATAAAATATTATTCCTTTTGAAGATGAAATGGTGGAAAACCCTGCACAGATAGTATTTCCTGAAAATGAGACAACAAAACCATTCCCTATTCTTATAAGTTTGATATAGTGAGAGATGACTATATTATTTGAGTGAACATGCACAACTTTTATTTATTCTTTAATCCTAGAAATTGCCATGAGGAATACTTTTTTTTTTAGGCTATTCTATGGTTATTGGTTAGACAAACCTTTTTGTTTCATTTTTGCTTTCAATAATCATGCCGGAAATAATAATAATAATAAAGTGCTATCACTGTAATATTTAGTAAAAAAAAATAAAATAAAAACAGTCTGGTTTTGAAGTTCTGACATGCAGATAGCAGAAACAAGTGAAAATAATACTTTGTTTAGAACAGGGGTCTTCAACCTTTCAGACAGTGCAGGCCGTATTAAAAATTTCAATGAAGCCTGCGGGCCACTAAGCTATACTGCGGTATTTAGAACTGTAAGATGCTTTCCAGATTCACATGGAACGCTGTGCATTTGATACTTTACATAAAATCCTATAAAAATAAACAAACTCAGCTTTAAGAGCGTAGGTAGGAGTCGGGTTCATGATAAGTAAATACAATCAATACTTGAAAAAAGATAATTTAATGAAAAAAACATTCATTTTTTACAATGTCAATAGGAACTTGGCAATGTTTTTTCTTGACCAGCTTGTCGATGTTGGAAGTCGCTATGTGCAGAGTATTCTCGAGATGTTGGTCCGTAATCTGAGTTCTTGTCTTGGACTTCACATGCTTCATTCTGGAGAAGAACTGCTCACATAAGTATGTGCTTCCTAACAAAGCGCACCTCTTCAAAGCATGCCGGCGAAGATTAGGCAATGCATCATCAGAAATGTAGTCTTTGTAAAATGTAAGCAAGGGCACATTGAATAATTTTTCTCTGAAAGAAGAGTTGTTTTGGAGTTCAAGCAACTCCATTTGTACTGAGCCTGGTTTTTCGGCAGTATTGAAAATAAATCTAAAGAAGACTGCTGGTTACGGAAATCATTAAATCTCTCTTCGAACTCACTTCGCAACATGGCTAATTTTGTAATGTATTCATCAAGAGACGAACAGTTGGACTCAGTGAGAAGCTGAAAATGAGTTGTCTTTTTTTTTTTTTTTGCACGTTGTGTCTCCCACTTTGATGTGATCAAACAGAGTGTGCACCAGTTGATCTTTGGATTGCATCTGTGTATTTAGGTCATTCATATGCAACAAGATGTCAATCACAAAGGCAAAGTCTGTCATCCACTTCGAAACGTTAAATTCCGCAATCAGATTCCCCTTGGTTTGCATGAACTGCTGTATTTCGCTCCTTAAGTCAAAGACACTTTTAAGAACATTTCATCTGCTCAACCAATGCACATCGGCATGATCCGCTTTGCACTCTTGGGTCAAAAACTCTTGGAATTGACGATGAGTCAATCCTCTTGCCCTAATAATGTTGACGACAGTCACAATAACTTTCATGACATTTTCAAATCCAATAGTGTTCGCGCACAAATTCTCATGATGAATTAAACAGTGATAATGGACAAAATCTTTTCCTTCTAGTTCCGGTTCTTTCCGTAGCAGCGCAACAAACCCTTCGTTCTTTCCTGCCATAGCAGGGGCACCATCAGTTACCACACCCTCGAGGTTGTTTAAGCTGAGGTCGAAACACTGGAGCGTTTTCTTGGCAGTTTCAAGAATATCAGTGCCTTCTGTCGTTCCCTTCATAGGTACAAGTAGCAGTTCTTCTGTCACATTGAATTGTCGATCAATACCATGGACAAAGTTAGCCACTTGTGCTGTATCCTTCACATCTGTGCTCTCATCTAAAGCAAGTGAATATGACGTAAATTCGGACAACCGTTTTTTTTAAAGTTCCTTCAATGTCATTGGCAAGTTCTTCGACACGTCGTGCTACAGTTATTGCAGACAAACTCGGTTTTTTAAACACTTCCTTATTATTTCGGCACAGAATATCCCCAGCAGCAATGAGACACTCTTTCACAAACCTATAAATACAAGAGGATCTTGTATTTATATGAAAATAACGAAGTATCAAGAACCTTCGAGATGTATCTGGAAGGCACTAGACAGCACACTTGAACGAACTACTGCTTCAGCCATCTACCTGTGATGTTAATACTAGTATTTAAGTACCGCTTGGCACTGGCAGATGGCTGAAGAAGCATGTCTATTTAATGTTTATTTTTTATAGGATTTTATGTAAAGTATCAAATGCACAGCGTTCCATGTGAATCTGGAAAGCATCTTATAATTTTAAATACCACAGCATAGATTAGTGGCCCACGGGATTCATTGAAATTATTTTTTATTTAATCGCGTTTTAACGTTAAGCAGTTATTTTTCCAAAATGGCCGGCGGGCCACAGGCCATGCATTGAAGACCCTTGGTTTAGAACATTAGGCAAGCAGGAAATAACTCCATCTTTTAACAAAATCTCTTTGACCTCTCCCTGTGTATGTGTGTGTAAATACATAAACAGGTGATCTCAAAGTTCAGGTCATCTGTAATTACACAAGACTATATACAGATAATCCTGTGTAATTACATTATGGCATTTGTGTAATTACAATGATGACATGTGTGTTAGAGAACAAACTATGAAAAACTTTCTTGAGAGCACAAGAAAGTTTATTAATAATGCATATTCACAAATATTTTGATCTGAAAAACTAACAGATCATTTTTATTGTATATGACAATTCAAAGGTCAGAATAACAAAAAATTAATTTCATAAGTGAGATAAAGGGCCACTTCCTAAAAATGGTATATCAACATCATCATCATCATCATAATCCTGATATAGACCATTGAGGATAGGGTAGGCAGGGAGTATACAGGACTATGATAGTACTACATGAAAAATGTTACACCATTCCTATCAACAAGTTTCTTCCAAATTAATATCATCCGTCAGGACATCAATATTATCAGATCTTGTATTTCCGTCTTCCTTTATGTCAGACCTGATCAAATGCTTTAGAAATGTCAAGAGCAATGAGATTAATTTATCAATGAAGCTGGATCGTTTTCAGTCCATATACATAAATAATGAAGTCAACTTCCTCAGGGACAGCCATAACTCAACCTGGCTTTCTGTTTCTGATTCCAGTGATCAAGTTGAGGTAGGGTGGATCAAGTGGAAAGCTGAGGTAAGTGCTGTTAGCAATGATCTAACACAACCTGCCTCCAGAATACTAAATGATCCTTGCCATTCTCTCAACACTCTTGTCCTTATTCTAATCAATTTTCATTCAAAATATATTGTGAATGTCAGTTCTTTTCTCAGTTATTCAAACCATAACCTCATTCCAAATTTCCTATGGAATATCCTTCTCCAAACAACTCTCTTAATCTTGCTGACACTACAAGAGTGCCAAACATTATGACCTCAGTGAGTCCTCTCTATGTGGTCTGATTACTGTTTCTGATCTGCTTGAATAAAATGAACTCTTGTTCATCTGATGGCCTTTCATTTTCTACTTAAAACTGTTGGCCACTATTCAAGCCTTAGTTCCCCAACCAATGTACCAAGACAGTATCGGGGAAAAATTCAGCATAGATCAAAGAGTTTAAGATAAATAATCCAGCTTCACATACAGCCTACACTGCAGTTCACAACACATGCAAAAAACATCATAAGGCCTCCTACTCAAACAGCTCACTAAAGGCATAACATATCTTTTCCATGCTTCCACCTCTCTCTCTCACACACATCTAGATGGCAATATTCCAGTGGTGCACTGGAATATCACCCGAGGATAAGGCTGACATCCTGGCCTCATTCTTCTCCAACATTTGGAGGTGATTTGCATAGTTGATCAAAGCAAATTACCTTCTGCTATACAAAAAATTCAATGCATGCCTCTACTTCTGGTCTTTTGCTCAGAAAACTTTGGAAAGCCTTAAGTGAACAGACAACTTGTAAAGAAGTTGTCTGTTCACTGGCTAATGGAAAGATTTGGAGAAATTGTGGTCACTCTTTACATTTCTGGCATATCTGATTGGATATGGCATAGAGACCTACATGCAAAAGTAGGAACTTTTGGTTTGCCTTCCATCCTTTACAAATTAATAATCAGTTTCCTTCTAGTGTTTCACTATACGCCCTTTCTCTCTGCCCATGAAAGGCTATAAAAAATATCATACATTAATACTATAAGTAGGCTACATAATTTGGAAACCCCTGATGTAGAAGCCAAATACAGAATTCTTCTTCTTTCTTTCTTTCTTTTTTTTTTTTTTTTTTTTTTTTTTTTTTTTTTTTTTTGAGCCTCCAAAAAGCAGGGTAGTGATGGTGATTTCATAACGGGCAATGAAATTCAGCCAACCACTCTGACATGGTGGATGACTGTCGTTTCATGATTTCCCATCAATATCTGAATACACCATGATTTTGTACTTTTGTCTGTACTTTTCCTTCTATACATAATGACCTTCTATCATTGATCTCAAATTTTATCCACAGTTCTGCTGATTACAGTAGTAACTCCATTCGACTTCATTTGTGGTACTCAAGCTATATGAGTTCCCATATCCAGTGCCCAAGAAAACTAATCTCCTTGAAATTCCTCCAGCATGGCAAAGACAACTTTGACAACTTCAAACTTGCTCACAGGTCAAACTGGTGATTTCAATTTAATTCTTACTGTCTGCTAACTTCCTTCTGCTCAAATGCTTACTCTTTTTCAGAGTGCAACATGTTTGGAGACCTGACTGAAAAAAAAAAAGTTTATTGGATGTATAAACAACACCAGAAGAGCAAAATAAATAATTTATTGTTACTAAAATTTTGATGGATTTTAAACCAGCATTTTCAGAGCACAAATTACAACTCTATATAATTATAAATTACACAGCATCTAATTAGATTGTTGCAGAAACAATTCAAATTTCAACTGAAAAGGAATTAAATGTCTTCTCAAGGTATGATCTAGGAGCTAAATGAAAAAAGGTTAATTCAGAGACGTTTGGTGTTGCGGAGTATTGCTAAGTATTGCGGAGTAAGCAGTGTTGTGGAGTATTGCTACAGATCTGGCAGTTCAATTGCTAGGGAGAAAGAAATGCATTGTCAAATTATCCTGATGGGTAGCAGAGAAAAATTACTGAATGGGAAAGATATCAGCAATGCATGAGAAGGTGAAGTTAAGAATGAAGTAGGATTTATTGAGATGTTGTGAGACCACTTTCTCAAGCAGCAATTGAAAGACCAAAAAGTGTTAGATTTTATCATAGCATCAGAAGGGGGGGGTCTCAGTTAAGGACGTGATTGTTTTGTCACCAACTGGTGACAGTGATCATGCCCTACCAACCTGGGAAGTAGCCACCAATATTGATTTCCCAATTAAAACAGACTACATGCTAATCTACAAAGTTGGAAATATGACAAACTCAGGAAAATATGATCTTTGGCACCATAGTATCAGTTATTGAATGGGAAAGATATCGGCAATGCATGGAAAGGCTGGTGCTTAAATGAGGCCATATCTGGATGTGTCCCTAGAATACAAAGGGTAGGAGTGAAATGGAAGGAATACTGTGAGAGGAGTTAGGAAATATCTGAAGTACAGGCCAGAAATGTTATGAGTATTGTATGGGAAGCTAAGCTGAAATATGAAAAGATACTGGCTGTGAGGACTAAAGGCAACCTAAAAGAATTTTATTGTTATGCTGCAAGTAAAAGAAAGAATAAATGTGGTATAATAACTTTACCGAATGCAGGTGTTAACCTTCTATCAGAAATGGATGCGAGTGAAACGGATAATGAGTGCTCATTTTGATAAGATCTAACAACCTGGTGAAGGGTAACATAGTGTACAGTGCTATGTTATATTGGATGAAGAGATAGAGATGTATGAGAAGGAGGTTCTAGAGCTGTTGCAAAACCTGGATAAGAATTCTGCAATATGAGCAGGTGGGATATCAACACGTATGCTACAGAAATGTTTGGCTGAACTGGCTAGCTCTTGACATGTTTGTATAATTAGTCTCAGTTCAGGAAAGAATATATAATAATCTTATTGCACAAGAGCAGTGAAAAACTGGTGTCTAACTATCAACCTATCAATATCTCTGGAGTGACTGTGAAGATTTTAGAGAAGCTGGTAAGAACTTACCAGCTTCTTCTTTACACCCAAAATGGCTTGCTCTTATTATAAAATAACAGCCATTTGCTCTTATTTTAAAACAATCATACAGCTGAGCTGGATAAAGGATATGGATACACTGTGTGCGATACTGTTGAACTTTGCTAAAGCATTAGATAGGATATACCAAGTGAAAGGCTGTTGCATAAACTGGAGAATATGGGATTGGAATATAAGCTATTGGCTTGAGTAAGTAAAGGAGGGGGGGGGGATTTTCCAGATTTAAGGTGACAAGTGGTGTGCCTCAGGGATCAATCCTTGGGCCATCGTTGTTTAATCTATGGCTTAATGATATCAGGAAGGGTCTCACATTAGATGTTCAACTGTTTATAAATGACCTTCTCTCTCACTGACCTCAAATCCTATCCATGGCTTTGCTGATGATGGTACACTCCATATCTCTTCCTCACTTGAAACCTTCAGCACATAATCATGTGAAACTTCAAGATCTTCCAATGCCTCAAACTCAGACCTTCTTGCTATGTACCAGTGGGGGTGAGGATAACCTTGCGAACTTCAATGCTACCAAAAACATAAGCCAGTCTTATTTCTAACAAGACATGTCATGTTTGGAGATCTTGATGATATCCAGATCTCCAAACATTATCAGATTTCTCTTCATGGGCTGACTTTCACCTCTAGCCTTTTCTACACAGATACATCTCAGCCTCCTAAAAACTAGGTGTATTCTTGTTGAAGACATTACTCTTCACTGGTACAACTACTGATACTATATAAATCTAAAATTCACTCAATTTTTGGAATAAGCATATCAATAGGTTCCTTCTCTTTCCTTAACTGCTTGCCTCCCTTCCCCCCCACACATCACTAGTGTGCTATAAATATTTCAATTTTTTATGTGTGGTTTTACATAAAACAATCAACAAACTTGCAGTAAATGGTTGCCATCACATTTGTATTAAAAAACATGCTGAAAACTTATTTTCTTGAGATATCACAGTTCAAACAGTGGTCTTCTGCAGATGCAGTGGTTCTTCAAAATGATGCCATATCTTTATTTGACCGATAAGTGAAACATTCTCTGTCATATATCAGAATGGCAAATGCAAAAATCGGTCCCCTTTGATAATTGTTGAAGGTGACAAATTGTTGCAGGAATTTTTGTCAAACTCAAGTAGCAAATACCTACATGGTCTCTGGGATAGCAAATGGCACTGAAAAATTTTCATCCTTTAATAGATCCTCTTAAACATTGTGTGCAGCTAATGCAATGCATGTTTGGAAACCCATGTCTAGTCCTTATCTGGCACTTTACACCCAAAGTTAGGAAAGGGGTAAGAGGTTGATTTTTCCCTCAAGGAGTGTTGTGTTGCATAATAGAATTGCTTGCCTTTGGAGGTAGTCGGTGCAAGTAGTGTGAATGAATTCAAGAAAAGATATGACAGCTGATGGCCTTCCTCCAGAGAGTCAGGGATTCCCCTTGGAGGTCTCTTGTGATAAAAATAAGTACACTTATAAAACATAATATGACTGCAACCTCAAATGGTGATCAAACTCATGTAGTCTGTTATTTGTGCAATAACAAACAAGTAACTACACTAAAATTTACTTCTCACAAAGTCACTTTCAATGCTTATTTGCATGGGTGCAAAACGAGACTTGCTGAACAGTGACAGATTTCAATTATCACATTCTGCTAAAAACAAGACATGTTTAATCAAACCATGGACAATGAAATATGGATATAATTTTTTGTACTTGGTGCATCCCATCACATTAAAATCCCATGCTTCTGAGCAGGTTGCTAAGATATAATGCGGTAATGAGATTTATTTAAGATTAAATAACTATAAATTTACTGAAATTTAGTCTATAATCACTATTCCAGTTTGACACACACTGCAATAGCACCTGCAAACTGAAGTTTGGAGGAGATATTACAATGTTTTATAATACAATATTTCATTATCAAGATAATATGCTTATTTAAATAAATATGCTATGGTCAAAAGCTCTTTCTAAACATTTCTACAAAGCCAAACTTGACCATCAGATATGAATATTGGGATTGCCATGAGGTGGCACAAGGTACGTGCTATATCGTTATTAGCACCACTGAAAGATGTCTTTTTTCAGTTAATATTCCGAATTTCAGTTAATAATATTAGTTAACTTATTCTAGTTTTTGTTTTATATTTATATACATGTGTGAATGACTGAGTTATTTAGTTTTTAAGAAAACCTTGTATTTTTTGTTGAAATTAGATATTGTAAGTATGGTGACAATGTGTGGTAGAGAAATGGTGGCAAAAACATCGTTGCTGGGTGAATTGAACTTACGTGATTTTGTATAGTACAGTGCGATGTACAGGTATCCCTCGGTATATGCGATCTCACTTTATGCATTTTCACTATAACGCAATTTTAAAAATTTTAAAAACTCGCAACCATAGCAATTTCACAGTCACCCTGTGCATGGTCAGGTGACTTTGTGCGTATACCACTTTGACAAGGCGGCATCGTGCTGCATGTCAGTCTCACAGAAGGTGTAGAACTAGTAAGCTCCATTGTTGGAGTCTTCTGCAATGCAAACATTATGGAAAAAATAGGTGATTGTGATCAAAATACTTACAAGACTAAAAAACAGAGAAAAGCTATAACACTGGAGGAAAAATTAGAAGTTATAAAGAAGTATGAATGTAATGAGTGCACAGTCGACATATTTAGAGCTACAGGAATTTCAGATTCAACTTTAAGAACAATAAGAAATCAAGCAGAGAAAATAAAATAAAGTTGTAAAAGTGCGACGAAAATGTTGATAACTAAGATAATGACACAAATAAGGGCATCAATTATGGAGACAATGGAAAGGATGTTGGCCCAATGGATTGAACATTTTCATGTTCAATCCATTGGGCAAGAGAATAATGATCCAGACTTACTAGACCCAGTTCATTCATTATCTGATTGAAGACTGTCAGAAGTACGTAGTGTTTAGGTGTTTATGACATTGTATTAATTAAATTCATTCATCCAGCCATTCCTTCATTAAAATGTGTGTGTTTTGTATATAAGTTTAAATAATTCATTCACAGATGTAAAGTTTTCATTTTTTTTATCCTTCTGAAGAAACTCTATCCCTATCTCACCCATGCTAAATTTAACTCACTTTACGTAATTTCGTGTTACGTGATTATTTCATAGAACCAATTAATCGCATAAAGCGGCGGACATGTGTATTCAATGCGAAAGTTAAAGGATTTATAGAAGAAGTGCAAAACTGGTGAGCAAGTGTATATTAAATGTTTTACGAGTGAATGCCAGTTTGGTGGCAAGAACAAAGCAAGTGTTAATAGAGTAGACAGTAGAATGGAAAACTTTAATGTTGCAATTAATGCTGAACATGCAGCGGTGGAAATACAGGAGAATGAAATGGACCTAAACAAAAAAACATCATGTTTGCATGTTATCCTTCACAGGATAAAGAGCAAAATCGAAAAATTGCAGAAAAGACACAAGATTGACAGAGATCAAAACAGAAAGAAGCAGGTGGTTGGAGGTAAGAATCAAGATCATGTGAAAAAAAGGAAGAAAAACAAGGTAAGGAGAAAATTATGTATGGACACCCTTCAACCAGAGGAATACTTAATGAAAGTATAACAAAATGTTTCCCTGGTACAACAACTAATGATATTAGTCATGCCATCTGGATGCAGAAAGATAAGGCAAAAGAGCTAATTGACTTGGTTGGCACTAATGATCTGAGAAGTATTCTATGGGGGAGGATGTGAAAGAATTGTTGGACCAAGCAAAAATGAAGAGAGAAACTGAAAACTGTAAGTCTTTTGTCATGCTATAATTGAGGTGAACTGAGGAGTAGGGCATCGATGGCAAACAAATCAGGCTGTGCAGAAGGAATAATGTAGGATTTGTGGACCTGTGATCTGAGTTAGATAGAAAGAAGGATTTGTATAGTGCCAATGGACTGCACCTAAATAGTTTTGGTGTCCAGTTTATTTATTTATTTATTTATTTGTATGGAGTTCCCTCCCTTTTCTCCCCCGTCCCTATTGGGGCGAGTTGAGCCCCCTCATGGGGGTTAAGTATTTAAGTATCACGGGGACGGTTTGCCTGCTTGAGGGATGAAAAACCCCAGATAAACTGGGGGGGGGGGAACCTGCTGTCTATGCCAAAGACTGGCTAACTTGGCTATGGCTGAGGAAGATCCTTAAGCTCCTCACGTCGGTGACAGGAATCGAACCTAGGACACTCCTTCCCCAGGCATATGGTTGCAAAGCGCAAAGCCACTAGGCTAACTGCACGGATAGGTGTCCAGTGAGCTTTGTTCACTGAGAATGCTGGAGCGCAAATTCAGGAAAACTTAAGCAATTTGGGTGGATGTGTGAAGACACCCACGAAGTGAATAAGTGCGAGTGAGATTGATCAACAAATGCAGAATCTAGTCTCTCAAGCAAATATACCGAATAGGGTAGTCAGTTCAGGAAGCAAAGGTAGTTGGAGACCTAAAGGGATACTTGTAGTTTCTATATATTAATACCAGAAGTATCAGTAAAAAAAGAGGGGAGGAGTTTTTGGCTCTAATTAGTCAACCTTGGCAAAAGTTATAGGCATTAGTGAAACTTGGCTAACTGCAGATGATATAGTTAGAGGGACAGAGTGTGAAGGTTTTTGTATTTTCAGGGAGGGGTATAGAAGATAAGATGGATGAAGTGGTACTGCTGATGACAGATGATAAACTGCAGCCAAAAATAAATAAATAAATAAGAGATAGGTGGGAACGTGGCTGTTCATTTGAAGCAGTCTGGTGCAAGATTAAGGCCAGTAAGACAAAATATACAGTTGGTTGTTGCCATAGGCCAGGGAATTCCACAGATGATCTGGAAGATATGTCACCAAATTAGTATAATGAGTTTAGGTTGAGTTATTATTATGGGAACTTCAACCATTGATATATATAGGCTGGAAAGAAGAAAGATCGCAGGAAGAAAATATAATAGAATTTATTAATTAATAGAATATTATAATATAGAATAATAAAATTTATTAATAAAAAACAGAATTTATACACCTACTAAGAGATAATTATTTAAGGCAGCATGTGATGGAGGGGAAGAGGGGGAGGGCTTAGGGTGCAAGAATATTGGAACTGATCAGAGGATTGGAAGAGTTATCCATGATAAGGTGGCCACATTGCCTCTGATTAGGAAAAATGACCATGTGGTCATGAGCTGCATAAAAAGAATATGCTGTGGAGGGTTTATAAGGAGAAAAGTGACCAGCAAGGTCATGAACAGTACAAGGATCAGGTAAGAAAGGCAAAATCAGATTACGAGAACAAACTAGACAAATAGGCCAAAGGAAATCCCAAAGAATTCTTTTATTGCATAGCAAGTAAGAGGAAGAATGAATATGGAAGAATAACCTTAATGAGGGCTAATGGTGACCAGAGGAGAAAGAAGTAAAATAGTTGAGTTACCGAGTGACCACTTTGCAAGGGTACATCATCCAAGTATGGGCAAAACATATCATCATCATCATCAAATTCTTGACATGTAATCTCAAGTGATGTACAGGATATGATAGCACTACATGAAAAATTTACATCATTACTAACTTCCTATTTACAATTTTTCTCCAAATCAATCTGTTACTTGTCCAAGACTCCAACATTATCAGATCTCATATTTCTGTCTTCTAAGGCATTTTTTACTGTATCAATCCACCTATATCTTAGTCTTCCTCCCAAACTGGCAGAGAACACTTGATTTGCTAATTTTTCCCTCCCCATTCTGTTTAAGTGACCATACCACCTGAGATTAGCAATGAAAACACATTCCTGGATGCTAACAATGACAAGTTCTTTCCTGATATCATCGTTTTTAATATTACATTGTCATCAATGCAATCTGTTCACACACCTAATCTTTCTTGGGAGTCTCATATCTGCAGTCTCTAGTCTTTGATCAAGTGTTTTACTTCTAACTCATAAATAACTTAAAATTGTTTTGAACACTGTCTTGTACAGCTAATTTAGAGTTTTTGACTAATTTCTCTCATATTCCATATAAATTTATTTAAATGACTTCCTACCATACCAGCTTTATTGATTTTGTTGTCTATTTTCATATTTAATTTACTCTCTTCACTAAAAATCATGACAAGTAGATGAAATGTTTTACTTCTATAGGTTCTCCATCCACAATACAGTTGATATTTTCAATGCTTCTGCCTATTTTCAGTGTCTTTCTCTTGTTAGGAGATGCTTAAGGGTCAAAGCTGTATAACTGAGAGGAGAAGACCTCCACATAACATTTAAAAGAATGCAGAGAACAGACCAGGGCTTCTGACCTAATGCCCAATCCTCACCTTCTCGTCGTGCACCCTGTTGGGTCTAACTGGATACTGAACGAACGAGGATGGGAATTTGGACAATGAGACTTATTTGTGCCTATTGTCCCACAGAAGGTTCTACTTAGGTAGAAGTGGAAGAATTTTTTGATGCTTTAGATAAAGCAACTGACAGAATGAAAGATGAAAGGATGTTCCTTATTGGGGATCTAAATAGCAGAATAGGAAATGATCGTAAGACATACAAAAATATTTTAGGAAAATTTGGAAAAAAGAGCAAAGCTAATAATAATGGCAAATACCTGTTGGATTAATGCTCAGCACATGGACTGGTTATTACTAACACCATGTTTCAACATAAAAATGTGCCCAAATTCACATGGAGAGAAGAGGAAAGGAATAAGAAAAGTCTCATTGACTATGATATTGTTTATAATGATGTTTTCTCTCTGGTGCAGGACACCAGAGTGTACAGAGGATTTGAAATTGGAAGTGATCACTATTTAGTCTTCAGCAGGATAAAATTGAATTTCATATGGAAAAGAATAACATGTAAGAAAGTTTTAAAGCGAATAAAAGTTGAGCAGCTCTCAGATGTGAACTGTAGACTAAAATACATAAACACTATTGAAGAAAAAATCAAAGAGCTTGAGAACAGGAACCAAACCTTGGAGAATCAGTGGCAAGCCTTGAAAAAAACCCTGATTGATTCAGCAAGAGAGCCATGTGGTGAGGTTGTCTGCAAGGACAGAAAATCAGGACTCCATGGTGGACACAGGAAGTTAAAGAGGCATTGAAGGAAAAGAAGAGCACATCAAAAGTTTCTGGCAAATAAGTTAGCTTATGGTCTTAGATAATATAGAGACAAATGCAAGAAGCAAGAATGTTAAACACTGTGTAAAACTAACTAAACAAAAGTCATGGGAGGACTTTGACAAGAACATAGAAAATCAATATCAAGAAGGTGGTAAGATGTTCTGGAAGTTGTTGAAGAAGTTTAGAAATGGAGGAAAGAGTACTGTAAAAGGAGTTAGAGATGATAAAGGTGACATGAAAACGGGAGAAAAAGATATCCTTCAAGTATGGAGTAATTACTTTGAAAAACTTCTAAATGAAACAAGCAGTGATGACAGCATAGTGGTAAAAAACACTGACCAGGCACGCAGTCAGGAATACATATCCAGAAATCTTGAAGTAGAAAAAGCCATCAAAGGCTTGAAATGTGGAAAGGCAGCACGAGTAGATGATATTTGACTAGAAATGCTGAAGTATGGTGGTACAAAGGTCTTACAGTGGCTGAACTGCATAGTTCAGAAAGCCTGGACAGAGAGACGAATTCCTAATGATTGGAGTAGGGCTCTAATAATACCCATATATAAAAAAGGAAATAAAACTGAATGTGAGAATTACAGAGGTATTTCCCTACTGAGTGTTCCTGGCAAGATCTATGCAAGTATACTTGAAAAACGGTTGAGAAGAATTGTGGAAGAAAAGCTTGGTGAAGAACAAGCTGGATTCAGGCCAAACAGAGAGAGTCAGGATCAGATCTTCACTTTACGACAAATAGTTGAGAAATCATGGGAATATAACAGAGATCTGTATTTAAGTTTTGTTGATCTATAAAATGCATATGACAAGATGCCAAGAGAGAAGCTATTCAATATGCTACAGTTATATGGTGTCAATGGGACATTATATCAAGCAATACCTAGTCTTAATTTGAGTTGTAAGTCAGCAGTTAGAATTGATGGAAGTACAGAAAGATGGTTTAATGTTAAATCTGATGTGAGACAAGGATGTACATTATCCCCTCTGTTATTCATTATTTATATGCATCACATTATGAAGGAAAGTGGTATTAAATATGATATCAGAATTGGAGATGTTAATGTCAGCTCTTTGCTTTATGCAGACGATGTTATAATTTTAAATAAATCCGCTACAAGTTTGGAAGATTCCCTGACTAAATTGAATAACTGTTGTAATAGATATGGTATGAAGGTCAGCATTAAAAGACAATGAAAACAGGTAGAATCTTTGAAAATGTCAACTATGTTGTGAACAGAGAACCCATGGAACAAGTAAAACATTTCAGCTACTTAGGTATGATTTTTACTGAAGAGGTAAATTAAATATGGAAAGAGACAACAGAATTAACAAAGCTGGTATGGTTGGAAGTCAATGAAATAAATTCATATGGAATAAGAGGGAAATTAGTCAGAACACTAAATTAGCTGTATACAGAAAGTGTTCAAACCAGTTTTAACTTATGGATCTGAGAGCTGGGTCAGAAGTAAAACACTTGACCAAAGCCTAGACACCGCAGATATGAGAGTCCTGAGAAAGATTAGAGGCATGAACAGACGGCATCAATAGCAATATCATATTAAAAATGAGGTTATTAGGAAAGAACTTGACATTGTCAGCATCCAGGAATGCGTTAGCAGAGCTAATCTCAGGTGGTATGGTCACTTAAACAGAATGGGCGAGGAAAGATTAGCAAAACAAGTGTTCTCTGCCAGGTTGGCAGCAAAACGACCCAGAGGAAGACCAAGATATAGGTGGATTGATACGGCACAAAGTGCTTTAGATGACAGAAATATAAGATCTGATAATATTGGAGACTTGACAAGTAATGGACTGATGTGAAGGAAAATTGTAGATAGGAAGTTAGTAATGATGTAAATTTTTCATGTAGTGCACCCCTTGAGGGTACATGGCAGGAATTTGATGATGATTGTCTTGTTATTGCTGACCTTCATACCATATCTATTACAACAGTTATTCAATTAGTCAGGGAATCTTGCATATTTGTAGCAGATTTATTTAGAAGAATAACATCATCTGCATAAAGCAAAGAGCTGATATTAGCATCTCAAATTTTGATACCAAGTTGTTTAATACTAATTTCCTTCATAATGTGATCCATGTAGACAATGAATAACAGAGAGGATACTGTACATCCTTGTCTGACAACAGACAGAATATTAAACCATCTTCCTGTACTTCCTTCAATTCTAACTGCTGACTTACAACTCAAATAAAGACTAAGAATTGCTTTATATAATGCCCCACTGACACCATATAACTCTAGTGTATTGAATAGCGTCTCTCTTGGCACCTTGTCATATGCATTTTCCAGATCGACAAAACTTAAATACAGATCTTTGTTATATTTCCATGCTTTCTCAACTATTTGTAGTAAAATGAAGATCTGATCCTGACAGCCTCTATTTGGCCTGAATCCAGCATGTTCTTCACCAAAGTTTTCTTTCACAATTCTTCTCAACCATTTCTCAAGTATACTTGCATAAATCTTACTAAGAACACTCAGCAGAGAAATACCTCTGTAATTCTCACATTCACTTTTTCCCTTTTTATATGCGGGTACTATGAGAGAGCTCTACTCCAATCATCCAGAATTCGTCCCTCTGAACTATGCAGCACAGACACTGTAAGACTTTTATACCTCCATACTTGAGGATTTCTGGTCGAATAATATCATCTACTCCTGCTGCATTTCCACATTTCAGGCTATTGATGGCTTTTTCTAATTCAAGTATGGAAATGTATTTCTGATTGTATGCCTGTTTTTTACCCTGTGCTGTCACTGATTATTTCATTTAGCAATTTTTTGAAGCAATTACTCCATATCTTTTTCTCCAATTTTCATGTCACCTTTATCATCTCTAATTCCTTTTACAGCACTCTTTCCTCCATTTCTGAGCTTCTTCAACAACCTCCAGAATATGTTGCCACCTTCTTGATATTTATTGTCTATGTTCTTACCAAAGTCCTCCCATGACTTTTGTTTAGTTAGTTTTACACAGTGTTTAGCATTCTTGCTTCTTGCATTTGTCTCTATATTATCTAAGACCACAAGCTAACTTATTTGCCAGAAACTTTTGATGTGCTTCCTTCTTTTCCTTCAATGCCTCTTTAACTTCCTGTGTCTGCCATGCCTCTCTAGCTGAATCAATCAATGGTTTCTTCAGGGCTTGCCACTGAATCTCCAAGGTTTGGTTACTGTTCTCAAACTCTTTCATTTTTTCTTCAATAATGTTTGTGCAATTTAGTCTACAGTTCACATCTGAGATCTGCTCAAGTTTTATTCGCTTTAAAACTTTCTTACATGTTATTCTTTTCAATATGAAATTCAATTTTATCCTTCTCAAGACTAAATAGTGAGCACTTCCAATTTCAAATCCTCTGTAAACTCTAGTGTCCAGCACCAGGGAGAAAACATCACTATCAACAATAACATAGTCAATGAGACTTTTCTTCTTCTTTGCCTCTTCTCTCCATGTGAATTTGTGCACATTATTATGTTGGAACATTGTGCTAGTAATAACCAGTCCATGTGCTGAGCAGAAATCCAACAGGTATTTGCCATTATTATTAGCTTTGCTCTTTTCTCCAAATTTTCCCCAAATAGTTTTGTATGTCTGACAATCATTTCCTATTCTGCTATTTAGATCCCCAATAAGGAGCAATATTTCATTTTGTATTGTGTCAATTGCTGTCTCTAAAGCCTCAAAAAATTCCTCCACTTCTACTTTAGTAAAACCTTCTGTGAGACCATAGGCACAAATAAGTCTCATTCTCCAATTCACCATTCTCATATTTGCCCACATCACTCTACTTGATATTGCCTGCCATTCAAGAAGATTAGACTCATATTAGTGTTCAATACTATTGCTACTCCTTTTCCTTGATTGCCATTGCCTGAATATAACATTTAGTATTTATTGCTCAGAAAGATCTCACCAGTTTTTGTCTTTTTTTTGTTTCAGTCACCCCTATCACGTTGATCTGGTACTTATCCAATTCCTCAGCAAAACATGATGGATGTCAATCGAATGTGGAAAAGTAAAGTTATGCATTTTGGGATATAAAGATCCCATATTTAATTGTCTTATGTTCTTTGTTCTATGTCTATGCAAGCTGTGTACCACATTAAAGGAATTGTACTCCAGGAAAGTGATGAAGCTACGAATTTGGGCGTAGTAGTAGAGAGTTGAAGTTTAGAGGGCATATCAGTAAGGTTGTGAAGGTAGTTCCTAAGATTACTTGGCTATTGAAGAACACAATAATAAGTAGAGATAAGGAAGTTGTTATTCCTCTTTATAATGTGTTGATATGTCCATATCTGTATTACTGTGGTCAGGTCTGATCATTTAGGTTTCTTGAGGATGAGGAAATGGTGGAGAAAATTCAAAGGCGAGTAACCAAGATGGTGAATGGTATGTGGAATGTGCCCTATAACGAGAGAGAATGAGGGTCTGGATTGCAGAAGCTGGTTGAAGGGAAAAAATAGGTGATAGAAACATTTAAGTTGTTTCAAGGGTTTGTTGATCCAGAAGACATGTTTAAGCAGTTGGCTGGTGGGAACAGGACAAGAGGCCATCCCTGGAAGTTGAATAAAGGTGTAGTTAATAAGGTTGTGAGGACTAGATTTTTTTGCTTGCAGAGTTGTGAATGAGTGGAATGGGTTGCCAGAGTCAGTTGTGAGTGCTTTATCTGTTAATGAGTTCTATGAAAGGTATGTTAGATTGTGTGGCTAGTTTGTGTCTCCTGGAATGAGTCTTCAGCCTCCATGGATGTGCCTGTACAAGAATAATATTATTATGCTGCAGCCCAACTTGTAGCACCACAAGACATATTTTCACTATTCCAGAGTCAAGTAAGAATAGGAAAACCACTTCAAATACATATTTCTATATATGGTGGCATTGTGAGCAGCAAGCTTGACTACAAAAATCAAATCCAATTGCAATTATCTAATATGTATGTTCAGGGTTGAAGCAATTTTGCTGACCTTAGTGGATACTAAAACCACACTCTACAGCATTTCATAATCATTAATCTAAGAAATACTTCTAATTTGTTAGGAAATTACGACATAACCTAAATTATTAATTATAAAAACTTTAATTAATAACTACCTATATTTCAGCAATGTTACACTGCCATTCTTCAGGGATCACAAAACAATGATATGTGCATGCAAGCACTCACACTAAGCAAATGAGGTTGAAGAAGTTAACTGAAGTTGGTCTCCTAGTCCTAAAAAGTGCCCCCATCCCCTCCCAATGCGCTAAACTGGGTTGTCTTGGACACTGGGCTGATGATCTTAGAATGTATGCTTCCCAAATTTGGGGAAGTCTCATGCATCCAAATTTGTTGAGGTTTGGGAAGTTTTTCAGAGCTGAGGCTGATTCAAGGAATAATCTTTCGTACTTGTACTTGCTGTGGTGTAATAAAGTTTCTTCCAGCGTATTATGTGGTGGGTGTCAATTGCATGGTCAACAAGTCCTCAGTGGCTGTAATGGTGGAACCAGATGCAGTCCTTGTGTTAAAATATCCTGATATTGTCTTTCCTGCCTGTTTGGCCATAATAGGACAATTTGCAACTGCAAAGGACCTGGTATTTGCCAGGTAGGTAGGTCTAGGGAAAGTGGCTGGTCTTTGGTGGAGCGGATAAGACATACCAATGTCTTAAGTGGTTTGTAACTAGTTGCGAGGTCACATTTTAGGATTTTTTTTAGTTTTTCAGATGTCATCATCATCATCATAATCATCATACGTATCAAGGATTTAGGCCTAGCATGGCCTGTTCCGGTCTTAGAAGTCATCGTTTAAGAGGACATCCTGTTTTTCTTTTTCCTAATGACTTACTTTAAGGCTTGTTTTGGTAATCTTTCTGTTTTCATTTTTTGAACGTGTTCCATCCATTTATGTTTATATTTTTTGATTTTTTTCTATTACTGGTTCTTGGTTTAATTCTTTCATAATTTCTTCGTTTCTTTTGTGATAAAATAGGGTATACTTTGCAGTTTTTCTCATAAACTTCATTTCTGCTGTTGTTAATCTTTGTTTGTCTTTTTGTTTTATTGTCCAGATTTCGCTTCTATACATTAAGACTGGTAGGGCTAATGTACTGTATACTTTTAGTCTGGTTTGGTTTAAACATAGAGTTAATTACACCTGTTATTTTTAAATATTTTGCAATTTTTACGTTTATATCTTTTTCATTTTCATGTGTGATCATACATCCTAGGTAGTTAAATGAATTCACCTGTTCTAATAAGATCTTGTTATCTATTACTATTTTAGTTCTTGCTGGATCTTTCGATTAAATGCCATAGTTTTGGATTTTTCTGTTAATATTATCATACCATAATCTTTGGATATCTCATTTAGATCTAAAATAGCTTTCTGTAAGTTATCTTCAGAATTTGTAATTATTATTTGGTCGTCAGCAAAGAGAAGAATGTTAAAGTTCACTGTAGGAGAAATTTTAATTCCTTGATGTAAATTTTTATTATTATTTCATTTAAGTAGATATTAGGGGTGCTTAAGGGTCAAAGCTGTATAAATGAGAGGAGACCTCCACATAGCCTTTAAAGAAATGTGGAGAACTGACCAGGGCTTCTGACTTAATGTCCAATCCTCACCTTCTTGTGGTGCACCCTGTTAGGTATCTACTTGGATACTGAACGAACGAGGTTGGGCTGGCAATTTGGGATTCAGCCAACCAAATTGTATTCTTATTGGTTAAACCAAAATAAAAAAAATGAGGTACAACATGACAAAATTTCATGCCGGCTGGGGAGTCGCCCGGTTAAACAAGGCCCCCATTGTTTTCGCCAGGGAACCAGGGCGAACAGCGAAAAGTCAGCTACTGGAACAAATCTGAAATCTGAAATCACACCCCAACTCAACATCACCAGAGATAAGGATCGGTACTATCAACATAAGAAACCTGAATGGCAAAGAAATGGCGATAGCTGAAGAATTAGATAAGTACCAGATTGACATAATTGGGGTGAATGAAACAAAAAAGACTGGTGAGATCTTTCTGAGCAATAAATACAAAATTCTATATCAAGGAAATGACAATCAAGGAAAAGAAGGAGTAGCCATAGTATTCAACACAAAATACGAGGCTAATCTTCTTGAATGGCAGTCAGTCTCAAGTAGAGTGATGTGGGCAAATATCAAAATGGAGAATTGGGCAGTGAGACTTATTTGTTCCTATGGTCCTACAGAAGGTTCTACTAAGTTAGAAGTGAAGATATTATTGAGGATTTAGAGAAGGCAACTCACACTGAAAAATGAAAAGTTGGTCCTTGTTGGGGATCTGAATAGCAGAGTAGGAAATGATTGTCAGACATACAAAAATATTTTGGGAAAATTTGGAGAAAAGAGGAAAGCTAATAATGATGGCAAATACCTGTTGGATTCTGCTCAGGACATGGACTGATTATTACTAACACCATGTTCCAACATAAAAATGTGCACAAATTCACATGGAGAGAAGAGGCAAGGAATAAGAAATGTCTCATTGACTATGTTATTGTTGATAGTGATGTTTTCTCCCTGGTGCAGGACACCAGAGTGTACAGAGGATTTGAAATTGGAAGTGATCACTATTTGGTTTTGAGCAGGATAAAATTGAATTTCATATTGAAAAGAATAACATGTAAGAAAGTTTTAAAGCAAATAAAAGTTGAGCAGCTCTCGAATGTGAACTGTAGACTAAAATACACAAAGATTATTGAAGAAAAAATGAAAGAGAAGCTTGAAGAAAACATTGATTGATTCAGCCAGAGAGGAATGTGGTGAGGTTGTCTGCAAGGATAGAAAAATAAGAACTCCATGGTGGACACAGGAAGTTAAAGAGGCAGTGAAGAAAAAGAAGAAAGCCTATCAAAAGTTCCTGGAAAATAAGTCAGCTTGTGCTCTTAGACAATACAGAGACAAATACAAGAATGCTAAACATGTTTAAAACTAGCTAAACAAAAGTCATGGGAGGACTTTGGCAAGAATATAGAAAATAAATATCAAGAGGGTGGCAAAATATTCTGTAGGTTGTTGAAGAAGCTTAGGAATGGAGGAAAGAGTGCTGTAAAAGGAGTTCGTCATCATCATCATCCATCAAATACCTGCCATGTACCCTCAAGGGGTGTACAGGATATGATAGTACTACATGAAAAAAATTAAATCATTACTAACTTCCTATCTACAATTTTCCTCCAAATCAGTCTGTTACTTGTCAACATTCCAACATTATCAGATGTTATATTTCTATCGTCTAAGGCATTTTGTACCATATCAATCCACCTATATCTTGGAAAACCTCTGGGTCGTTTTGCTGCCAACCAAACAGAGGACACTTGTTTTGCTAATCTTTCTTCGCCCATTCTGTTTAAGTGACCATACCACCTAAGATTAGCTCTGCTAACGCATTCCTAGATGCTGACAATGTCAAGTTCTTTCCTAATATCCTTGTTTTTTAATATGATATTGCCATTGATGCCGTATGTTCACGCCTATAATCTTTCTCAGGACTTTCATATCTGTGGTCTCTAGTCTTTGGTCAAGTGTTTTACCTCCAACCCAGCTCTCAGATCCATAAGTTAAAACTGGTTTGAACACTGTCTTGTATACAGCTAATTTAGTGTTCCAACTAATTTCTCTCTTATTCATTATGAATTTATTCAATTGACTTCCTACCATACCAGCTTTGCTGATTCTGTTGTCTATTTCTATATTTAATTTACCATCTTCAGTAAAAATCGTGGCTAAGTAGCTGAAATGTTTCACTTGTTCCACAGGTTCTCCATTCACAACACAGTTGACATTTTCAATGTTTCTGCCTATTTTTATTGCTGACCTTCATACCATACTTATTACAACAGCTATTCAATTTAGTCAGAAAATCTTGCAGACTTGTAGCGGATTTATTTAGTAGTATAACATCATCCACATAAAGCAAAGAGCTGACATTAACATCTCCAATTTTGATATCATGTTTAATACCACTTTCCTTAATAACATGATCCATATAGATAATGAATAACAGAGGGGATAATGTAATCCCTGTCTCACACCAGATTTAACGTTAAACCATCTTCCTGTACTTCCTTCAATTCTAACTGCTTACTTACAATTCAAATAAAGACTAAGTATTGCTTGATATAATGCCCCATCGACACCATATAACTGTAGCGCATTGAATAGCTTTTCTCTTGGCACCTTGTCATATGCCTTTTCCAAATCAACAAAACTTAAATACAGATCTCTGTTATATTCCCATGCTTTCTCGACTATTTGTCATAAAGTGAAGATCTGATCCTGACAGCTTCTATTTGGCCTGAATCCAGCTTGTTCGTCACCAAGCTTTTCTTCCACAATTCTTCTCAACCGTTTCTCAAGTATACTTGCATAAATCTTGCCAGGAACACTCAGTAGGGAAATACCTCTGTAATTCTGTAATGGATATGTATTCCTGTCTGCATGCCTGGTCACTGTTTTTTACCACTGTGTTGTCATCACTGCTTGTTTCATTTAGCAGTTTTTCAAAGTAATTACTCTGTAAAAATAATCATAATTAAAATTCTGAATATTTTTACGTATTGTTTATGTTAGTATGTTTATTAGTTTTGTTTTCATAGCACGCATTGTCGGCACTTGCAAATGTGCCCGTTATGGAAATTGTTTTGTTAAAAGTGATATGTAAAGCAGTTAAAAATTTATGTACTTACCAGATTTGAATAATTGTGTTACTTTAAACAAATTTTATTGTAATTTAAAATTATCAAAAGTTGTGTTTTATGAGGACATTCTCTTATCACTAACGAAGACAAAATGTCAGCCACTATACAGTACTTAGTTTCTCGCTTGCCACGGAGTGCGCATGCTCACCGAGAGGTTAGATGTGTGATTGACAGCTGACAAGAAAGCGTCCGGTATCTGAGTAACGCCTCAAAACAAGAGAGCGTTCGGAAGGAATTTAGAACACAGGCCGGCAGACATTTAGGTTCAGAAGGAACTTAAGTTTTTTAAGTGACAGTCGGAAGAAAATTAATAGTATATTCCGAAAAAGAAATAGTGGAACTATTAAGTTTCAAAGTGGAATAAGTATTGATGAATAAAAGGAAAATATTGCTATATGCGTTTTAAACGGAATATAGGAAGAAACACTAATTGCAAGATTAATAGTATATTCCGAAAAGGGAATCGTAGAACTGTAAGTTTTTTTTTATTGGAAGAGTTAAGACTGCCAATAAGCATTTATTGAATAAAAGAAGAATTTTCTATTTACGTTCTAAAGGAATGTTCGAGAAAACTCTGATTAGGAAGTTTCATCTGTATTAAGGACGCTGGATCTGACTATTATTTCTACTGAAGAAAAGAGAAAGAATTAATGTGTGTTACATAAGTGATGAGAAAGGATCCTATAAAAATGAAGAATAGTCATATATCTATTGAAGAGGGCCTTGACAGAGAAAGAAACTGACTATGAACATTTTGTGATTGTGCAAACAAAGTGTTTAGACTAGTCTTAAGTGTAAGTTTATTTTTAAAAGGGCTTGGATCCAATTAATTTGTAGTTAGTTATGTAATATTTGTTTGAAGTCTATATATATATATTGTTTTTGTTATATTAAATGTGGTTATTTTGTATTTTGGTCTTGAGTCAGTGATTATTTGAATTCAGAAAGAAAGAGTTAAGATCATTGCACCAATTGGAGTGAACCCTTGTGCATATAATAACATATAGGTACACTTGGAATAAAAAAAATAATTGTTAGAAACAGAGATCATCTCTATGGTAGGATTAATAATATTATGATAATATTTATGAATAAACTCCTCAATATAAAAATCCACCAATTATTAACAACTCCATACTTCAAGGATATCTTTTTCTCCCGTTTTCATGTCACCTTTATCATCTCTAACTCCTTCTACAGCACTCTTTCCTCCATTCCTAAGCTTCTTCAACAACCTACAGAATATTTTGCCACTTCTTGATATTTATTTTCTATATTCTTGCCAAAGAACTCCCATGACTTTTGTTTAGCTAGTTTTACACAGTGTTTAGCATTCTTGCATTTGTCTCTGTATTCTCTAAGAGCACAAGCTGACTTATTTGACAGGAACTTTTGATAGAGATGATAAAGGTGACATGAAAACGGGAGAAAAAGATATCCTTGAAGTATGGAGTAATCACTTTGAAAAACTGCTAAATGAAACAAGCAGTGATGACAGCACAGTGGTAAAAAACACTGACCAGGCATGCCGTCAGGAATATATATCCATACTTGAAGTAGAAAAAGCCATCAAAGGCTTGAAATGAGGAAAGGCAGCAGGAGTAGATGATATTCGACCAGAAATGCTTAAGTGTGGTGGTATAAAAATTTTACAGTGGCTGCACTGCATAGTTCAGAAAGCCTGGACAGAGGGATGAATTCCCGATGATTGGAGTAGAGCTCTAATAGTACCCATATATAAAAAGGGAAATAAAACTGAATGTGAGAATTACAGAGGTATTGCCCTACTGAGTGTTCCTGGCAAGACCTATGCAAGTATACTTGAGAAACAGTTAAGAAGAATTGTGGAAGAAAAACTTGGTGAAGAACAAGCTGGATTCAGGCCAAATAGAGGCTGTCAGGATCAGATCTTCACTTTACGACAAATAGTCAAGAAAGCATGGGAATATAACAAAGATCTGTATTTAAGTTTTGTCGATTTGGAAAAGGCAATGACAAGGTGCCAAGAGAGAGGCTATTCAATATGCTACAGTTATATGGTGTCAATGGGGCATTATATCAAACAATACTTAGTCTTTATTTGAGTTGTAAGTCAACAGTTGGAATTGAAGGAAGTACATTATCCCCTCTGTTATTCATTATCTATATGGATCACATTAGGAAGGAAAGTGGTATTAAACATGATATCAAAATTGGAGATGTTAATGTCAGCTCTTTGCTTTATGCAGATGATGTTATACTTCTAAATAAATCCACTACAAGTCTGCAAGATTCTCTGATGAAATTGAATAACTGTTGTAATAGATATGGTATGAAGGTCAGCAATAAAAAGACAAAGGCAATGAAAATAGGTAGAATCACTGAAAATGTCAACTGTGTTGTGAACGGAGAACCTGTGGAACAAGAAAAACATTTCAGCTACTTAGGCACGATTTTTACTGAAGATGGTAAATTAAATATAGAAATAGAGAACAGAATCAGCAAAGCTGGTATGGTGGGAAGCCAATTAAATAAATTCATATGGAATAAGAGAGAAATTAGTCAGAACACTAAATCAGCTGCATACAAGACAGTGTTGAAACCAGTTTTAACTTATGGATCTGAGAGCTGGGACAGAAGTAAAAACACTTGACCAAAAACTAAAGACCGCAGATACGAGAAAGATTAGAGGCATGAACAGATCGTATCAATGGCAATATCATATTAAAAACGAGGATATCAGAAAAGAACTTGACATTGTCAGCATCCAGGAATGCGTTAGCAGAGCTAATCTCAGGTGGTATGGTCACTTAAACAGAATGGGCGAAGAAAGATTAGCAAAACAAGTGTTCTCTGCCAAGCTGGCAGCAAAACGACCCAGAGGAAGACCAAGATATAGGTGGGTTGATATGGTACAAAGTGCCTTAGACAATAGAAATATAAGATCTGATAATGTTGGAGTCTTGACAAATAACAGACTGATTTGGAGGAAAATTGTAGATGGGAAGTTAGTAATGATTTAATTTTTTTCATGTAGTACTATCATATCCTGTACACCCCTTGAGGGTACATGGCAGGAATTTGATGATGATGATGATTAAGTAGATATAAAAAAGAGATGCTGAGAGGAGACATCCCTGTCGGACTCCTTGATTTATCTCTCTCGTATATGATAGCTCATGATTTAATCTTATTTGTATTTGATTATTTTAATATATACTTGTGATAGCTTTTAGGATATTATTTGGTATTTGATTTTTCTTTTAATATGTTAAATAGTATGTGTCTTTTAACTTTGTCAAATGCTTTTTCAAAGTCAATAAATGCAATATGTGTTTCTAAATTGTATTCTCTTCTTTTCTATATTATTAATTTTAGGCAAAAGGCCAGGTCTATACATGATCGTCCTTTTCTAAATCCATTCTGTACTTCTAAAATAAAGTTTTCGGAATAGTTCATTAGTTTGCTATTTAAGATTCTGCTCTATATTTTGTAACAGGAATTTAGTATACCTCTATACTGATACCTCTATAGATTTTAGGGTCATTTCTATTACCTTTTTTAAAGATAGGAATCACAATTGCATTTTTCCATTCTATTGGGGGGATACCAGTTGAGTAAATTTTATTTAAAAATAATAAGAGTCTTTCTTTGAATCTTGTTCCTGCGTATTTATATAGTTTTGAATCTAGCTTATCTTCTGGTGATTTTCCATTTCTTGTTTCTTTCAGGCTGATTTCTAATTCTTCTTTAGTTATTTCCTTTTCATTTTCGTTAATTGTTTGCCAGTTGTCTTTTTTAAAATATCTGTCTGTCCACAGTTCTGTGTAGTAATTTAGAAATTCTTCTAATTTCAATTCAGTGTTTAATTTTATGTTTTCTTTGGTATCTGCATTTAGGTGTTTCAAAATCTTATATACATTGGGAATTACAGAGGTATTTCCCTACTGAGTGTTCCTGGCAAGATCTATGCAAGTATACTTGAGAAACGGTTGAGAAGAATTGTGGAAGAAAAGCTTGGTGAAGAACAAGTGGATACAGGCCAAATAGAGGCTGTCAGGATCAGATCTTCACTTTACGACAAATAGTCGAAAAAGCATGGGAATATAACAAAGATCTGTATTTAAGTTTTGTCGATGTAGAAAAGGCATATGACAAGGTGCCAAGAGAGAAGCTATTCAATACGCTGCAGTTATATGGTGTCAATTGGGCATTTTATCAAGCAATACTTAGTCTTTGTTTGAGTTGTAAGTCAGCAGTTAGAATTGAAGGAAGTACAGGAAGATGGTTTAATGTTAAATATGGTGTGAGACAAGGATGTACATTATCCCCTCTGTTATTCATTATCTATATGAATCACATTATGAAGGAAAGTGGTATTAAACATGATATCAAAATTGGAGATGTTAATGTCAGCTCTTTGCTTTATGCGGATGATGTTATACTTCTAAATAAATCCGCTACAAGTCTGCAAGATTCTCTGACTAAATTGAATAGCTGTTGTAATAGATATGGTATGAAGGTCAGCAATAAAAAGACAAAGACAATGAAAATAGGCAGAATCATTGAAAATGTCAACTGTGTTGTGAATGGAGAACCTGTGGAACAAGTAAAACATTTCAGCTATTTAGGCACGATTTTTACTGAAGATGGTAAATTAAATATAGAAATAGACAACCGAATCAGCAAAGCTGGTATGGTGGGAAGTCAATTGAATAAATTCATATGGAATAAGAGAGAAATTAGTCGGAACACTAAATTAGCTGTATACAAGACAGTGTTCAAACAAGTTTTAACTTATGGATCTGAGAGCTGGGTCAGAAGTAAAACACTTGACCAAAGACTAGAGACCACAGATATGAGAGTCCTGAGAAAGATTATAGGCGTGAACAGATGGCATCAATGGCAGTATCATATTAAAAACGAGGATATTAGGAAAGAACTTGACATTGTCAGCATCCAGGAATGCGTTAGCAGAGCTAATCTCAGGTGGTATGGTCACTTAAACAGAATGGGCGAGGAAAGATTAGCAAAACAAGTGTTCTCTGCCAGGTTGGCAGCAAAACGACCCAGAGGAAGACCAAGATATAGGTGGATTGATACGGCACAAAGTGCTTTAGATGACAGAAATATAAGATCTGATAATGTTGGAGTGTTGACAAGTAACAGACTGATTTGGAGGAAAATTGTAGATAGGAAATTAATAATGATGTTTTAATTTTTTCATGTAGTACTATCATATCCTGTGCACCCCTTGAGGGTACATGGCAGGAATTTGATGATGATATTGTTGGGGGGTAACTGCTGGCGAATGTATCTACCTTTATGTGTAGGTTTTCTTTAGCTTTCTTCAGGCTGGCATGTAATCAGAGTGTCTAGGAAGCATATCAAATCAGCTATCAGCAAATATCTTTTATTCCATTATAGGGAGTAAGTCAGGCAATTTAGCGCTGTCTACCTTTTGGAGATTGAGGGTGCAGTTCAATATTCAATGGGAGCCAATCAGAGATAACTGGCCCAAGACCATCACTAATAATTAGTGACATCCGATGAAGAGATGACTGACAAGTGTCGCTGTCTCTTGGCCCTTACACAACAAGTTATTGTTTCTTAAATAGTGTGCGTTCTATGGTTGATTTTCTTGAGTCTTATGAAAACAAAGAAAAAGAAAGTAGCTGCTGCAGCGTCTGCAACTTCAATGAGAAAGTGAAAATACTTCAATGAGAAAGTGAAAATACTTCAAGAAAAAGTACAAAACTTACCTTAATGTTTGATGGATCAAATAAAGCTTCTGGAATCTGAAGCCTTTCTGCACCAAAGTCCTGATTATATCCACTGGGAAATTCGTAATGAACTGTGGGCAAATTTTCAACTGATCTGAAAGTGATATAAAGTTTTCTCTAAAACAAATATGCATTCCAAACCACTATTTAACACATACATTAATCAAAGATAATTTTACCTCCAGGAAAATAAAACTGAATATTTACACAGGCAAAGTGAATATTATATCCAGCATTATTTCAAAGCCGAATGCAGGAACTATGTAAGTTTCATAAGGTAAGTTGACTATAGAGATTACAGGAATACACTCCCTGGCATTCATGAGTTGCCTTAGTGTGGACTACTTAAAAGACATAGACGCCACCCAGGTGTCTATATATTTGCCATTTGTCCATTTTGATGAGATTTCGCTGGCCTCACTGGATAAGAAAAACAAAAAGTTTGCTTTTGAAATATCTTCATGATTAGACTACCTGTATATAGAGTTTTTGACTTCACATCAATTGCTTTAGTATCCCACAATGCATAGCACAATCAGATGCTTATATTATTACTATTATTATTCCATGACACCTTCAAGGAGTCCAAAGACTCATCAATGGAGGGCACCTACTCTACAACTCTCTGTCTCCACCACTTAATTCACCAACTACAGCGAACTGCAACTACCATCAGCATCTACACCAGCACCATCTACTGCCTGTCACTACTACCACCACCACTAGTATTTTCACAGACAATCACAAACATCCATGCCCATGGCAGGATTTGAACCTGCAGCCTTTTGGCTGGAGAGCAGATACACCAACCACTTGGCCAACAATATTGCTATGCATTATGGGAAATATCACTACTTAGACCAGTTCTGACCTTTAATGTGTTCACTGTGGAAGACTAGGGCAACTGATGTGAAGGTAATAAGATTTAATATAAAAGAAGTCTAGTCATAAAAATACTTCACAAGAAAACTTTATTTTTCATATGCTTGGGTTAAGGATCAAAACAAGAATATAATTTCTTGTCTATTATATTATGATTTACTACATGAAAATTTATGTTATTACTAACTTCCTTTTTTAAGTTAAGGGATATTACATCCCATATTGTTTCATAACTGAATAAGAAACTCAAAGAGTTTCATGCCGAATATAGTAAATATATAAAGTTCGGCAAGTCCAAGCATAAGCAAATACCTGGATAGTGTTACAACTGACCCTTTAGGGAGTGCAACACTGAGGCAACTCATGGTAAGGGTGGAGCAAGCTCCAATCACTATTCTTGATATTTCCCCATAATGTGAAACCCAGTTCCTAGGAGCTGTATTACTGTTCTACATTATGAGTGAGAGAAGGTCATTATAACTTAAGTTATCACCTTAACTTAAATAAGTTTAGGTCGCCGAATTGAAGCCTTTGGCTCTTCATATAATTTATTAGGACACCTTCTTGGCAATTCTCATTGTAGGGTATATGTAAGTTCTGTTGGCTACAAACTTGGTATTTCTAGGTCTACCCACTCACTGATGAGACCTCAATAAAGGTTGAAACCGGTCTGGGTAGTGACCTCTCTCACTCATAATGTAGAACAATAATACAGCTCCTAGGAGCTGGGTTTCACATTATGGGGAAATACCAAGAATAGTGATCGGAGCTTGCTCCACCCTTACCATGAGTTGCCTCAGTGTCAGTTGTAACACTATCCAGGTATTTGCTTACGCTTGGACTCGCCGAACTTTATATATTTACTATATTCGGCATGAAACTCTGAGTTTCTTATTCAGCTATGAAACAATATGGGATGTAATATCCCTTAACTTAAATAAGTTTTAGGTTGCCGAATTGAAGACTTTGGCTCTTCATATAATTAATACTAACTTCCTATCACCAATTTCCTTCAGATTAGTTAATCTGTTGGGACTCCAACATTGTTATATATATTTTAGTTTTTGAGTACCTCAATCCATCTAGATCATGGTCTCCCTCTGGGACTTTTTCCTGGCATCCTTTTATTAAACACTTGTTTTGTTAACTTATCCTCCCCCATTCTGTTTAACAGATTACCACCTGAGATTAGCTCAGCTCACACATTTCTGAACAATAAGAATGTCAACTTCTTTAACATCTTCATTTTTAATAGGATTCTGCCTTATTGCCAGTTGTTCACTCCCCTGATTTTTCTCAGAACTGTCATATCTGTGATCACCAGCCTGTTTTACTTGGTCTACAGAGTCCGTCAGCAAAGAAAAACCTGTATAAAAATTGTAATACTAAATTTATACGGACATCAAGGGATGGATACAAGTTACCTTTGACTTCTACAATTACACGAGGGCTGAAAGTGGTTATCATTAGTGTCCAGACACTTATTATTACGCCAAACTACTGCTTGGGCAACATTGACCAAAGTGTCTAGTGGGATTGCTGCATATGGCGTTTCAATTTCTTTCTGATGGGCCACCAGGTAGCTGATTTTCTACGATACACTGCATCCTGCATCCTTTAGAGTCCCCCCCAATAGGTAGAAGTCCAATGGTGTTAAATCAGGAGAATGTTGGGGGGGGGGGGGGGGGAGAGACTCAACTGCACCTCTTCGTCCTATCCATTGTCCCTGCAAACTCTCTCATTGAGGTAAGCTCTCACATCTCAGTGGTAGTGTGGTGGTGGTGCACCATCTTGTTGGAAGAGAAATTGATCATTCTAATAAAGCGCATAAATGGCAGGTAAAATGGATGTGCATAGCATGTCTAGGTACACTTGACCAGTAACAGTACCTTCAAAGAAGATATTATTAAATCCCTAGATGACAATCCACACTAGACATTGAGCCCTGAAAAATTGACTGCCTTGTCCACATGAACGCCCGGATTTTCTTGAGCTCAGTAAACACAATTATGCCGATTCACTGTTCCATTAAACTTAAATTGTGCTTCATCAGACCAAACCATCTTCCTCACAAACTCTTCGTCCTCATCTATCATGTGTTGAAACCACTCACAATACTGCATTCTTCGATCAGTATCGTCTTCATTCATTGCATGTAATAATCTTGTGATGTAAACTTTCCATTTAGCTGCTTTAAGAATGTGCCATATGTTTGCACTGCTAACTCCTGTTTCACGTGCACATTGTGTGGTAGACTTCTGTGGTGAGCGTTGTGAACTGTTTCAACACCATAGCTGAAGAAGCAGGACTTGTTGTAATGCGAGGCCTCCCAGATCTTCCCTTGTACACATGGCACCACGGGTCTCAAACTTATTACGAATACATGCAATTGTCAGGCGTGTTGGAGGTTGTGTTGCAAACTCATGCCTCCACTGTCGTTGAACTTCAACAACATTCTCAAATTTGAAATACCACTTTAAAATGGTCTTGCATTCCTCGAACGACAATCATGCCTCGGCCATTTTGTTTGACTGTCCTACCGGTCACGTATTGATGCTAGTATTCATGTGAGTAACGAACATCTTTTGAGAGAACATCATACTACACATTGCTACTGTAATTCAATCCAATTTCGTAAAAAGTCCATAGATGACATCTAAATTAAAATGTGTATACATTTTTTTGATGGACTCTGTATATTAAATTTAGTGGAGTTTCATATAAAATTGTCCCCAGAAATTTTCTACTCTAAACCAAGTTAGGAATCATGCATGACATGCAGTTTTCATGCACAGACAGCATAGTGATAAACAATTCTGAAACAATTACTATTCATTTTATTCAGAATTTCCATGCTATTCCCAACAGGTAATGTTTCCCTAAGAAAGTTTTCACCATTTCTTGTGACCTCTCGAATTTCTGTCGGAATTAGAACGCTGCATTTAAAAACTCATTCAACTGAAAAATAAAAATAATCCACTATTCACTGCTTGCAATAAATAATTTTTCTCAAATTTTGTAAGGAATTCCAGATCTGGTTTGCTCAGTATTAACACAGATAAATGAAGTAAAATTTCTTGAATTCTTTTCTTCATAACAAAGCCTCTATATATTGTTTTTTTTTTTGAACATTTTGCTGAAATCTGAATATTCACTCTCTTGAAATATCAAATGAATGCTTTCATTCTTAGGCCATGCATGTGCTCAAAATTAAACATTCAACTTTAATATTTATAATTTTTAATATCATTAATAATTCTTACGTACTCTTTTTCATATGGGGCATCATGAACTTGTAGAACAGCACTCTGAAAGTCTTGGAGAACTTCCTAGAGAAAGAAGGAAAGGGGAGGAATAACTATATTTCTATTGTATAATGCAGAAAAGTTGAAAAGAGATTCATAGTCGACAAATAAATCATATTTTGTATAAATCAAATACAAAATCATATTTTGTAAATTAACAAATTATTTTGTTAATTTACAAAATACATCCATCTTTAACAATGATTCTCCCCCCCTCCCCTGTATTCCTAACTTTGATGAAGGAAACGTTACTGAGATGTTCACATACCTGGACATGTTTCACTCCTCTTTTTGTCGATATGCTATTCATATTACATACTTAATTATGAAAACTATACCAGAAGAAACATACAATAAAATCAAATCCATTTGACCCTCATTACAGTAAACACAAGATAATAAACTCGCTTTTTATAGAATCACAGTTGAGTACCACAGTAAAAATTAAATTTATTATGCAAATATTTTGTCTTATGTATCATACCTAGGGTTACAAGTAAAATTAAAGGATTCAATCCTCTGACAAAGGAAAGAAGCTTTGTTAGTACTGACACAAGGGTGAAGTCTCATGATGACAGTAAACCTTGTGATTAGAAAATTGCAGATGGCAATACAGTTAATTGTGTAAGTCTGTAATACTGTGAAGCAAAAGCAAATATAGAAACTACTGCTCCCTTTCCAGACTAATGCCCATGGAGAGCAAATCTACACAAATGGCCCAAGTTCCCAGTGTCCCTTAAATGGGACAGGGATGCGAAGAATCTCTGGGCTCAAAATGGTATGTCCAATAAAACTAGGAAGCTGGAATGTCAGAATCCTGTATGAAGCAGGTAAGCTAAGAAATGCCCAAGAAATGAAAAGACTTGGAATTGGGATTTTAGGAATGAGTGAAGTTAGGTGGCCAGGATCAGGCAAAACTCGTACCACTCTGGAAGTAGTGAAAACAATCATCAAAATGGAGTTGGAATAATATTAAACAAAGATGCCAATAACTCACTGTTGATCTTCATCCCCTACTCAGATAGGATGATGTTATTAAAACTGAAAGGTCAACACTAGATATCAATTGTATACAGGCCCGTGTCCCTACTGCTGACAAGAATGATACCCAGATCAAAGAATTTTATGATCAATTAAAGGAACTAATGAAAAATACAACGAAACATGATATTAACATCATCATCATGGGTGATGTCAATGCTAAAGTTGAGAAAGGTAGAAGTGGAGATATAGTTTGCGAACATGGACTGGAAACAAGAAATGAGAGAGGAGACCATCTTATTCAATTCTGCCAAGAAGAGGAACTGATAGTCACAAACACATGGTTTAAGCTACCACCCTGAAGGCTATAAACTTGGCAATCACCACAAGATAATAATTCAGATATAGTCAGAAACCAAATTGAATATTGGAAGTTTATTTTGCACCTGGTTAGACTATAATAAATTTAGTTTAATCCTTTATCCAAGGATTGTAAGCAATGTAAGCAAATAAAGTTTGCACCTGAAAATATCTTCAGGACTGAGGTAATGTGGTGCAACACCAGGCAACTCTGAGCAAAGGTGGATCAAGCTCTCATCACTCATCTCAGTATCTCCCATAATGCAAAGCACATCTCCTTGCAGACATGTATACTGCTATGCATTAAGGAAAGGCCCACTATCCAGACCACTTTCAACCTTTATTGAGGTCTCGTCAGTGGGAGGCAGACCCAAACGTGGCAATACTAAGACAGAAGCAATAGGAAGTCATATTTACCTATACAAGTTGCCAACAGGTATACCACCTTATTATTGAATAACTCTGGATTTAGAGGAAGATGTTGGAAGTTTATTTTGCACTTGGTTAGACTATAATAAATTTAGTTTAATCCTTTATCCAAGTGACGAGACCTCAATAAAGGTCGAAACCAGTCTGGGTAGTGGCCCTTCCCTTAATGCATAGCAGTATACCTGTCTGCAAGGAGATGTGCTTTGCATTATGGGAGATACTGAGACAAGGAGTGATGAGAGTTTGGTCCACCTTTGCTCAGAGTTGCCTGGTGTTGCATCACCTTACCTAAGTCCTGAAGATATTTTCAGGTGCAAACTTTGTTTGCTTACACTTGGATAAAGGATTAAACTAAATTTATTACAAATTGAATACTTGCTAATTAATCAATGATTTCAAAATTCCATAAAGAGTACAAAAACCTATCCTAGTGCAGATATTACTTCTGATCATAATCTACTGGGGACAGAGTTAAAACTTAGACTGAAAGCTATACTTAAGAAACATCAACAAAAAAAGGTTTGATCTAGGAAAGTTAAAAAACCCAGAGATAAGAAAAAAAACTGAGTCATGATCTGAATCGCTTATCAAGAATGATGACATCATGATGGTTGATGAACCATGGGACAAATTAAAATCTATCTTCACAGAGAAATGTGGAAATACTTTGTATCCTGATAGAGCAGTAAAAAAGAAAGACTGGATAACTAATGATATTCTTTCTCTCATGGATCAACGCAGATCATAATAAAAATCATAGTCCAACAAAATATAAATAGGTTCAGAAAATTACTGAAGACAAAAAAGATCAAAGAAATAAAGGAAATCTGGATGAATGAAAAATGTAAAGAAATAGAATTTCTATAGGAAAAGCATGACAGTTTTAATTTACACAAAAAAGCTGAAAGAGAGCTCAGGTATATTTTAGAAAAAATAACTATGTATCCTTCAAAACAAAAAGGGAGAAATAATATCTGAAAAGGATGATAAAATATGAGAATGGATGAAATATGTAGAACTCTTTACTGATGAACAGATGAAAGGCTCATGCATTCTAAGATCAGAGGTAGAATATGCACTAAACTCAGCTAAAAATGGTAAAACCTTAGGTCCTGATAAAATACCAGTAGAAATAGTAAAGTTATTAGAAAGTGACAACATTACTATATTAGTAAAGTTATTTAATAAGATCTACGATACAGGCATAATCCCTCAAGACTGGTTACAGTTGACCTTCATCATTTCCTAAAAACTTCTAATGATTATAGAATGATAAGTATAATGAGTCATGTTCTCAAAATGTTTCTAAAAATAATTCAAAAAAGATTATGAGAAAATGTAAACACACCATTAGTGATAACCAATTCAGCTTTAGGAAGTGATTTGGGAAATGAGAGAGGCTCCTTTCTGTTCTCAAATCTTATTCCAAAAATGTGACCAAAACAAGAAAGTATTCATTTGCTTCATTGACTTTGAGAAAGCATTTCACATAGTCAAACACACTAAAATGATTGAGTTATTAAAAAGAATTGGATTAGATGGTAGACATTAGGATCACCAAAAGACATCTGTTCAAGTTGATGACATTATTACAGATCCATTAACATCAAAAGAAGAGTGAGGCAAGGATGCATGCTGTTGACTCTCCTTTTTAACACATACTCAAAAGCCATATTTCAAAAACCTTAAAAGGAAGAGAGGAAGGAATTAATGTAAATGGTGAAATCATCAATAGCATCCAATATGCTGATGATACAGCTCTCCTGGCTGACAATATATTCAGGATCTTCAAACTCTTCTCAATTAGTGAACAAAGAGAATGAAAAAATGGGATTAACCACCTTATTGGCCATTATGGATCAAATACGCATCCTCATATGCTTCGTATCCATCATATATTTCAATGTAATATTAATGGTATTACAATTTCAATATGCACTTTTCCATGATAACCTTGATGTCTTGGTAGGTAGCGTAGTTAAGAATGAATATCACCAAAACTAAATTCATGGTCATAAGCAAGAAACCAATTCTTAATTCAGCTTTCTTTAAATGGGAAACAAATAGGAGTGACAAAATTTAAATATCTTGGAATGCTAAGAATGTAACCTAGAAATGGAAATAAAAGTTAGAATTGAAATGGCAAGAAAAAATTTTCTCCTGGTGAAATCAAAACTATGTAACTGCAATTTAAATTTAGAGCACTCATGGTTAAATGCTATGTATCGTTTGTGCTGCTGTACAGTGTAGAAACTTGGACCTTGAAGACAACATTGATAAAAAAAACGTGAAGTCTTTAATATATGGTTATAACAAACAGGGAAAACACATGAACTTTTACATACCATAAAAAGAAGAAACACTGCATATCTTGGTCACCTACTTCATAATGAAAAATATAAGACACTTCAATTGATTATAAAAGGAAAGATAAATGGAAGAAGAGGACAAGGAAGACAAAGATCTTGGCTGGCAGACATCAGACAATGGACTGGCATGAGCTCTGAGGGAATGTTCAGAGTGGTTGAGGATTGCTCAAAATTTGCCAAGGTGGTAGCTGACCTCCAATGGGAGATGGCAATCAAAGAAGAAGAAGACTATATCGTAGGACATCATCGGTGCAAACAGTGAACAACAATAAGGAATTTGAACAAAGAAAGAGTAAAGCAAGTGTTAAATTGGAATCCCTCTATGTATACAGTCAAATGTTCATAGGTTAAAACTATTAAGATGAAAATAAATTAAAATAGATAAGTTGTAATTACAGTTACAGATTTACAATTACATCTGGCTACTTCACATGGAAAGATAAAATATATAAACATCTCTAATCACTTCTACAAAAAAATCAACACCCTACATTCTCAGATTATGTTCACAATAGAAAAAGAATCATCAAAAGGCATTTCCTTTCTAGATGTACACATCCAACATAAGCAAGATGATTCCATTCCCATTTTTGTCTACTGAAAACCATCTTTTACGGCTGTTATATACACAATACATCACATCAGCCCACCATCCATCTCAAAAAATATGGCATCATAAAATCCCTAGTATAAAGAGTATACAAGTTCTGTTCTTCTGAATAATCTCTAAAACAACCTTGCTAAATGGCTATAATCTAAGAATAACTCATAAAATAATTAATGACTTTTCTGTACAGCAACCAGACAGGAAGCCTATAGGATTCCTGTATCATATATTAAAGGCATCTCAGAACGGGTGGAAAAATTATTCAACTTTATTTTTTGAAAAAATACAAACTCATCACTACTTATAAGCCCATCAACCAAATTCATAACCTGCTATCTTCTCTCTTCTATAAAAGACAAACTCTCAGCACTGATGCTACCCAGCATACAAAAAGTACTATGTTCATGCAACTTGTCTTACTATGGACAAATAGGAAAATCTGCCCATAAACATATCTCTGAACATCAAGACCACATCCGGCTTATCAAAGCTCACAAATTTGGCCTTGCACAGCATGGGATTGAAAACACAGGCCACAGGACCCAATGGGAAAACACCAAGCTGCTACATAGCTCCACATATAAAAATAAATGCTCATACAAATAATCATAATGACTGCCTTTCTATTCCAAAAGTGTGAGAAATTGTCATCCTCAACTGTATTAAATAAATTTGTAATCTCTTATATTTTAATTTTAACTTTTCTATTTTAATTTATATTCTGCCCAATAGTTTTAACCTATGAATACATGACTGTATACATAGAGGGATTCCAATTTAATGCATGTGCTCTACTGTTTCTTTATTCAAATTCCTTATTGATGTTCACTGTTTGCACCAGTGATGTCTTATGATATGTAAGACGAAATATCTGCATAATAAATTTTATTTTTAGTGCAGTACACATGTGATTATATAGATATGGACACCCCACAGGTGTCATTATACAAATAACTCACTTTTTATAACTACTGAAAAGACCTGACCAAAACTTCATGGGTACAATGTTATGCTAAAAGAAATTCACATAGCAAACTATTCTTGTGGTCCATATATGTTTGCTATAGTGGAAGTTAACTGTATATTTAAAACGACTTCATACTATCTTTTACAATGTGTATTTCACAGTACAGTAGTCCTCCCTTATCCGCAGGGGGGGGTATGTTCCAAGACTCCCCAGTGGATACCTGAAATTGCGGATAGTACTGAATCCTATATATATATACTGTGCTTTTTCCTATACATACATACTTATGATAAAGTTTAATTTATAAATTAGATACAGTAAGAGATTAACAACAATAAGTAATAATAAAATAGAACAATTATAATAATATGCTGTAATAAAAGTTATATAAATGTAAATGGAATCTTAGCAACCTCAGCATGCAATTTTTTTTCTTTCCTTATGAAGTCAAGAACTTTCACCTTTTCACTTAAAAGAAACACTTTATGGCTCCTCTTTGGCATATCTGAATTGCTAGCTCACTATTCTTGTGCACTGGGGCCATTATTAAGTAAAACAAGGGTTACTTGAACACAAGTGCTGCGATACCACAACAGTCGATATGATAATCGAGATGGCTACCAAGTGACTAATGCGCAGGTAGCATACACTGTACAGCATGGATACGCTGGACAAAGGGATGATTTATGTCGTAGGCGGGATGGCACGAGATTTCATCACGTTTTCAGAATGGCACACAATTTAAAACTTATGAATTGTTTAGTTCTGGAATTTTCCACATTTGATATTTTCAGACCAGCTGACTGCAGGTAACTGAAACTGCAAAAAGTGAATCCACAGATAAGGGGGGGGGGGGGAAACTACTGTACTATAAATTATTGTTTTGCCTAGCATAAAGAGCAAAACCTTGTTTCTCTTATAACTTATATTACTTGAAACAAGTGATCTGGTCTGAACAACAGCAAGCAATGAGAGAGGGTGGAGAGGAGCAGAGATTAGGTGACTTTTGCTAATTATGATACTAGCCAAACAGATACTGTAGTGATAATGCATTATGGCTATGCATTAGGTTTAAGCTTTTGGAATTGGATAAATGAGATCACTTAAATGTCAAAGATAACTGGGAGGAAATCTCCACTCAGCCTGTAAGGAATGTAGACAATAAGATTATATATTGGGGTTCTAATGAAATGTAAAATTTTCATTTTCTTGTGGTATCCCATTACAGGTATCACTTTTGGGACTTAGCTGATCATCAATTCTGTACTGGATTAAAACACACAAAAATATGATAGCACAACGTGGTCAGTCAAAATGGGGATTACGGACACTACCCAGATAAACAAGTTACTTGAAGTTTTCACCATGAAACCAGGACAACAGGGAAATGTTCAATTAGTGGAACCACCACCAGATTAATGAAACTGAAGCCAAGCACCACAATGTAAGAAGAATCCATGGTAAAAGTGGTGAACTTGCAAGGAACTACAGGAACACCATGTTGACATATTGTGTTACCAAGACGAAGAATACAAAAACACTGAAATAGTTTTATCAGGTATCTGCAATCAGAGAAAGAAAAAAGTAGGATAGTAGGTAGCAGGCAATTTCAAGCAGAGTGATGTGAGCTTTTTTAAAAATGGAAAATTGCACAATGAAACTTATTTGTGCTTTTGATCCTATAAAAGTTTCTAATAAGGAAGAAGAGGAATTTGAGTTATTACAGAGAGCAGCTGATAAAAAGAAAACTGATTCTTGTTCAAGATACTAAACAGCAGATCAGGAAATAAATCCCAGACATATAGAAGTGTTTTGGAAAAATTTGGAGAAAGAGGAAAGCTAATATTGATGTGCTAAGAACCTTCAGAACCAGCTGAATTTCTGTGCAAGATATGGACTAATTATTACTAAACCATTTTCAACATAAAGATGTGCATCAATTCAGATGGAGAAAATACAAGATACAGTGTGATATCTTCACACTGGTTCACGATACAATATTGTAGAATGTATTTAAAATAGGAAGGAATCCCATTTAATTTTGAACAGAATAATAATAATAATGAAAATCACATTCTGATTCTTTTTTTAAAGCTGTAGATCTCACACACACAGCATGGAAAGAAGTCAATGGATACCCCCCGCCATGTGCAAGGTGCACTGTGCCATGTAATGAGTCACATGTTTTCAGCCAGTATAAACTGGAGGAATATGATGCTCCCAAGTCAGTGCAACTGTGTCCAGGTGAAATGGCTGCAAGAAAAGAACTGAACGGAGTTTGAAAGAGGCCTGCAACATGTGATAGGATGTCATGTTGCAGTCCTATCTGGTCAGCAAATTGTTGACAAATTGGGCCATCCCAGGTCGACGGTCAGTGATACCATACTGAGATGAAAGTGCAGAGAGTAAACTGTAAATGCTGCCTGCAGTGGACGGCCCACTACACTCACTGAACGTGACCAAAGGATACTATGAAGGATAATATGTAAAAACTGCCATTCATTTGGCTGACATATTGAATGTAGAGTTCCAGGCATCGACTGGAACAAATCTGCACAAAAGCATTCAGAACCGAGGCTCACAACATGGGTTTCCACGGTAAGACTACAATGTGCAAGCTCCACGTTACCCAAACCAATATGTAGCATCGTCTTCAGTAGTGCAAAAAACGTGTACAGTGGGATGCGGAAGCTTGGAAAGCTGTGTTATGGAGCGATGAATCATGCTACATCCTCTAACTACCGAACAGATGGACAATTGGGGGGGGGGGGGAGCCCGGTGATCACCTCTTACCAGAAGGCATAATCCCAACTATGGCATTTGGAAATGGCAGTGTGATGGTATGGTCCTGTTTTTCCTGGTTTGGCGTCAAATCTCTGTTTGTGGTGCCATGAACACTGAACTCTGAGAGGTATCTGAATATCTGGACAATGCATGTTTCCTACTTTGTGGTATTTCTGCAGAACTTACCACTATTTCTTTTGGCAAGGCAATGCACTGTGTCATAAGACTGCTGTTGTAACTGCATGGTTTGTGGACATAAAGTCACCACACCTGACTGGCATCCACAGAGCCCTGATCTCAACCCTATTTAACATCTATGGGATGAAATGGAGTGTCAAGTGAGGTCAAGGGACTTCTGCTCCACAACAGTCCAAGACTTCATTACGTGCTACAGGAAGAATGGTCCAAAATTCCGATTGACTGCTGTAGCCATTGCAGCAAAATGAGGTTCTACATCTTATTAAGGTGTAGAACACCTTTGTGAAGGTGTTCTACACCTTAATAAGATGTAGAATTGTTCTTCACTCTTTGTGAAGAAGAAAGAGCCATGGGTGCCATGGCTCTTTGTTCTTCACACTATGGTGTCCATTGATTTCTTTCCAAGCAGTGTGTGTGTGTGTGTGTGTGTGTGGGAACAAAGTGAAGGACTTGAAAAAAATAAAGACTAAACTCTACAGGTGAAAGGCAAAATCTAAGAAAATACTGATTAATTCAGCCAAGGAAGTAAACTGTCAAGTTGTCTACAATGAAAAGAGGAAAAAAAAAAAAAAATCAGAACATCATGATGGACTCATGAAGTTAAATAGGCAATATTCAAAAAGAAGAAATAATATCAGCTGTTCCTGACCTAGTAAGTCAGCATAAGTCCATGTGGTTTCATCAAAACTATTTAGTTTCTGCTTTATAGACAAAGAATTAATTTAAATTTCACACAAAAAAGATCTATTATTCTCTACTTTTATGGTTATCCCCACACACTTAATATTTCCTTAATTTCCATTCTTAAAGACAACAGTATTATTAACTTATAGCAAGTATCAGTTATAGCCAAACTGTAAGATCCACTTGGAGCTTTTCCTTGCAATGATCTATGTTGCCAAATAAATGCAACTATCATTTACTTATTATGCATCCCTGCATGATCAAAGGACTACCAATCAGAAGGATGACTTATGCACATTACCTGGGCACTTCCTCTCTTGTATGTGGCTATCAATTATGAAAACAACTTACTGCTGAAGTCAGTGGTTGCCACACAGGGTAAAATTTTCAACTGGCTCATTTTTTTCAATGGTAGCGAGTTGTAATACAGTTTGAAGTAGTTTTTTAGGTTACATAACGTTTCTTTCTCACAGACAGATGGCACATATTTAATTCATTATGATGATTTCAGCTATTATAACATTTTGAAACTTAAGGCATTAATTTATGTTTTAATTAATTTTCATGAATTCATGCTATCTAGTTCTGTTCTTTTCTAATCATTACTATCTGAATTTGTTCTTATTTTTTATGTGTTGTCCTTTGTGTACTGCGCTTTATGCATTGTTTTCTGACCATAAGAGCATTTATACTTCCGACTCCTTAATTTATATAATGCTCTGTATTACCCTCCAGCAAATGTACCTTTATATATGCTAGGCACAGAAAGCTGATTCTCACTCTATTAAATACTGATGTAACAACTTACTCTATTAAAAAAAAAACTATATAAAAAAAAACAACAACCAAAGCCCAACATGCACAATGCCATTCTAACAGGATTCAATATAGCAAACTATCCCCTGTAACAAATTACTGGAAGATACAAATATGTAACAAATTGTAAGAAAGTGCTAAGGATATGGTCAAGATGATCATATCTTTAACACTATTCTTAGAAAATGGCTACCCCCCCCCCCCAAAAAAAAATAATAATAAAACCATGTAACAGCAATTCCCCCAGTTCAAAGCAGAGATTACATCAAAATCTATCACCATTCCATATATCTCAGACAATCCAAAAAATCCTAAGGAAATGTGACCTTACAACCAGTTACTGACCACATAAGAAATTGGCATTCCCCCAGTTCAAAGCAGAGATTACATCAAAATCTATCACCATTCCATATATCTCAGACAATCCAAAAAATCCTAAGGAAATGTGACCTTACAACCAGTTACTGACCACATAAGAAATTGGCATTCCCTTTTTGTGATCCCTGATGATGACTATCATCAGGGATCACAAAATGACGTTGTCATTTCCTAAAAAATTAAAAGTCACATAATTTGAATTTTTCACATCTATACATGTACCTTTATCATGTAATTATGCCATGACTTAGTAACTTCTGGAATGTTCTTCTTTGTCCACTTAGCAGTTTCTCCTTCTTTCACGGGTTCCTAATAATACAAATATTTCTTATCAAATTAAAATTAAATGTGCAAGAATTGAAACATATCTAAACATTAAGAGGAAAAAATCCACAGATACATTAAATAAAACCACAGAAAAAGGAAATATTATCTGACCAAGCAAGTTAATAAATTCATATTGACTTAATGATCATCATCATCAAATTCCTGCCATGTACCCTCAAAGGGTGTACGGGATATGATAGTACTACATGAAAAAAATTACATCATTATTAATTTCCTATCTACAATTTTCCTCCAAATCAGTCTGTTACTTGTCAAGACTCCAACATTATCAGATCTTATATTTCTATTGTCTAAAACACTTTGTACCGTATCAATCCACCTATATCTTGGTCTTCCTCTGGGTCGTTTTGCTGCCAACCTGGCAGAGAACACTTGTTTTGCTAATCTTTCCTCGCCCATTCTGTTTAAGTGACCATACCACCTGAGATTAGCTCTGCTAACGCATTCCTGGATGCTGACAATGTCAAGTTCTTTCCTAATATCCTCGTTTTTAATATGATATTGCCATTCATGCCATCTGTTCACGCCTATAATCTTTCTCAGGACTCTCATATCTGTGGTCTCTAGTCTTTGGTCAAGTGTTTTACTTCTGACCCAGCTCTCAGATCCATAAGTTAAAACTGGTTTGAACACTGTCTTGTATACAGCTAATTTAGTGTTCCGACTAATTTCTCTCTTATTCAATATGAATTTATTCAATTGACTTCCCACCATACCAGCTTTGCTGATTCTGTTGTCTATTTCTATATTTAATTTACCATCTTCAGTAAAAATCGTGCCTAAATAGCTGAAATGTTTTACTTGTTCCACAGGTTCTCCATTCACAACACAGTTGACATTTTCAATGATTCTGCCTATTTTCATTGTCTTTGTCTTTTTATTGCTGACCTTCATACCATATCTATTACAACAGCTATTCAATTTACTCAGAGAATCTTGCAGACTTGTAGCAGATTTATTTAGAAGTATAACATCATCTGCATAAAGCAAAGAGCTGACATTAACATCTCCAATTTTGATATCATGTTTAATACCACTTTCCTTCATAATGTGATCCATATAGATAATGAATAACAGAGGGGATAATGTACATCCTTGTTTCACACCAGATTTAACATTAAACCATCTTCCTGTACTTCCTTCAATTCTAACTGCTGACTTACAACTCAAATAAAGAATAAGAATTGATATAATGCCCCATTGACACCATATAACTGCAGCATATAGAATAGCTTCTCTCTTGGCACCTTGTCATATGCCTTTTCCAGATCGACAAAACTTAAATACAGATTTTTGTTATATTCCCATGCTTTCTCGACTATTTGTTGTAAAGTGAAGATCTGATCCTGACAGCCTCTATTTGGCCTGTATCCACTTGTTCTTCACCAAGCTTTTCTTCCACAATTCTTGTCAACCGTTTCTCAAGTATACTTGCATAGATCTTGCCAGGAACACTCAGTAGGGAAATACCTCTGTAATTCTCACATGCAGTTTTATTTCCCTTTTTATATATGGGTACTATGAGAGCTCTACTCCTATCATCGGGAATTCGTCCCTCCGTCCAGGCTTTCTGAACTATGCAGTGCAGCCACTGTAAGACTCTTATACCACCATACTTCAGCATTTCTGGTCGAATATCATCTACTTCCTGCTGCCTTTCCACATTTCAAGCCTTTGATGGCTTTTTCTACTTCTAGTATGGATATGTATTCCTGACTGCATGCCTAGTCAGTGTTTTTTACCACTGTGCTGTCATCACTGCTTGTTTCATTGAGCAGTTTTTCAAAGTAATTACTCCATACTTCAAGGACATCTTTTTCTCCTGTTTTCATGTCACCTTTATCATCTCTAATTCTTTTTATAGCACTCTTTCCTCCATTCTTAAGCTTCTTCAACAACCTCCAGAATATTTTGCCACCTTCTTGATATTTATTTTCTATATTCTTGCCAAAGTCCTCCCATGACTTTTGTTTAGCTAGTTTTACACAGTGTTTAGCATTCTTGCATTTGTCTCTATATTCTCTAAGAGCACAAGCTAACTTATTTGACAGGAACTTTTGGTATGCTTTCTTTTCCTTCACTGCCTCTTTAACTTCCTGTGTCCACCAGGAAGTTCTGATTTTTTTATCCTTACAGATAACCTCACCACATGCCTCTCTGACAGAATCAATCAATGTTTTCTTAAGAGTTTGCCACTGAATCTCCATGGTTTGATTCCTGTTCTCAAACTCTTTCATTTTTTCTTCAATAATCTTTGTGTATTTTAGCCTACAGTTCACATTTGAGAGCTGCTCAACTTTTATTCGCTTTAAACTTTCTTACATGTTATTCTTTTCAATATGAAATTCAATGTTATCCTGCTCAAGACTTAATGGTCAATAGAATAAATATTTATCAGAATTAGCTATTAAAAAAACAAGAACTTGATCTTTCATCTTTTAATGGTTACTGTTTTAACTGGAGTTATGTAATAATTTCAGTGTTAAACACCAACAATAATCTGCCATCATCCTGATACTTCCCTGGTGAAATCCATCATCCTTCTAATTTTGCTAATGCAAATATTCTAAGGGAAATACTCTGAATGAGAGCACAAGAAATGAAACGCTAGCTCATATTTGCAATGTAATTCAAATGTTATCCCAATTTGGTTTATCCTCCTGACCTTTGATCTGGAGGATAAACCAAGTTGAAATTAAGTGGATGAGTATGCATATAAACCAAGGGCTGCAAAAACAGAAAACAATGTGGAGGAAATATAAAGAAATAAGTGAGCATACTCATGCGCAGAAAAAATGCAAGCAAGAAGTGGGATTAATGTGGTAAGGAAAGATCAAATCAGACTATGAGAGAGAGAGAGAGAATTAGTCAAACAGGCCAAAGTAAATCCCAAAGAGTTTTTTCTTCTTGCTTGCTACAGAATGAAACATAGTACACAAGTCGATATGCCAACCAGTCCCATTGCTGTGTTCACGTTCATATTTTTTAATATGCTGAACACCTCCTGTTCATCTACCTCAATGTTGATATGCAGCTCTGTAACATCAGCAAAGGTTATTCATCCAGGTGATGATTTTACAATTGATGATGTTACATAGCTGCATATCAACATTGAGGTAGATGAACAGAAGTTGTTCAGCATATTAAAAAATATGAACATGAACACAGCAGTGAGACTGGATGGCATATTGGCTTGTGTACTATGCGAATGTACAAGAGAATGGGCATTACCTCTGACAAAGTTGTTAACTCTAAGTCTCATCTCTGGCAAGGTTCCAAGGGGGTGGAAAGGAGATAAGATAATACCAATGCAGAAAGGTGGCTCCAAGAACAGGGATAGCCAATTACAGATCAATTAATATATCAGAAATGATTGTTAAAGTATTGGAAAAGTTGGTGAAAGGTAAAATACAACAGTGGATGGATAGGGATGTAATACTCTATAGTGGGCAGCATGGCTTTGTAAAGGATAGGTCCTGTCTTTGTAACTTATTCCCATTTTATAATACAGTGACAGCAGAATTGGATAAAGGTAATGGCTAGACCATGATACTGCTCAACTTTACGAAGACATCTGACAGAATACCACATGAAAAACTATTACAAAAACTGGAGAGGATGGGAATGAATATGAGGCTAGTAGCATGGATGGGGCTGATGGACAGACACCAGAGAGTAGTACATGGTGGAGTGGAGTCAAGGAGAATGATGGTGACTAGTGGAGTATCTCAGGGTTTGGTACTAAGGCTACTACTCTTTAATTTGTATATCAATGACATAGAAAAAGATTTAAGAGGGGATATTCAGTTGTTTGCTGATGATGCAAAACTGGGGAAGACAATAGTTGAGAAAGATGATGTAGAGATATCCTGCAGGATGATTTAAAGAAATTGGCATTGTGGGCAAGGATAATGATTGTGAATTACTGTTGCAAAATGTAAGGTTATGCACTTTGGGTTGAAAAGTTTGCATATGGTGTATCATATTGAAGGTATTGGATTGCAGGAAATTGATGAGGCTAGGGATTTAAAGTTCAAAGGGGCATATTGCAGAAGTTAGTAAAATAGCTCAATGAATTACTTGGATGTTGAAAAAAATGCTAACAAGTAAAGATAAGAAGTTATTATCCCTCTTTATAAGGCTATGATTTGGCCACATCTTGAGTACTGTGCACAGATTTGGTCACCTGGCTTTTTTGGGAACCAGTAGGTGGTCGAAAGGATTCAGAGACGAATGACGAAAATGGTGACAGGTCTGTGTAATACTCACTAAGAAGATAGGTTGAAGGTTTCTGGGTTACAAATCTTAGTTGATAGGTGGAAAAGAGGTGATATGATAGAAACTTTTAAGATATTAAAGGAATTTTATAAAATTAATGCAAGTGAAATTTTTCAATATTCTAGGGCCATCTATAGAAATTGTGCTAGAGTGTGGTTAGCAGGAGTGTGTGGACCACATTTTTGCATGGAGAATGGTGAGTGAGTGAGTGAGTGAGTGAAATTGATCGCCAGAATTGGTTGTGAGTTTCCTGATAGCGAATGGATTCAAGGACAGGTATGATAGGATTTCTGCGTATGATGGTTGATTTGGGTCTTCAGCAATGAGTCTCTGGATTCCATGGAGATGCTGCAAAATAATAATAATACTGTCAGCAGTCTTTGGAAATTTGGATTTTTTTCTCTTTCTATTCCCAAGAAATTTTTACTATATACATTTTGTAACCAATCCATGCTTATCTTCATTTTTCAGTCAGATATTATATTTTACTCACTAAGGCACTACTAACAACACCAACCCTTCTACCTAGATGTTGGTGTGAATCTCTTTCTGCCACCACACACCTGTTTTACTAACTTTCCTCTCCGTTTCTGTTTAATTCACTACACAATATTAGATCAGCTTTGCTCACATGTTCTTCACTGCTAATAATGTTAAGTTTCTTCTAATATTTTCATTTTTTAACAAGAGCATGCTGCTAATGTAATCTATTCACTTCCCTAATTTTATCTCAGAATTTTCATATCTGTAATCTCGTCTTTGTTTTATTTCTAACCCGACTATTGGACACGTAAGTCAGCCTGAATACTATCTTGTAAACAGTTTAGTGTTTTAGTTAATTCTACGCAATTATAAGAAGAAATACATTGAGTTTATTTGACCCTAATCATAAACAAATGAAACCAACTAATTTTGCCACATACACTTGTGGTGTTTTTTGTTCAACCAAGAAGAAGTAGTCATAAGTGTATGTGACAAAACTGGATGTAACTGAATATCAAACACACAAAAGATGATGAGCTCAAGTCGAAATCAGTACCCTGACTGACAAGACTTATATCCAATCATACATACATATTCAGGCCTGAAGTTTTTATTTCTCATTAAGTCTTTCAATATTTTTTCACAAATGTGCTGGATATCTTTAAAATATATGGTAATTGACTTCATCACTACAAAAAAAAAAAATTTTAAACGTTCTTTTAGAAATTTTATTTGAATGTATAAAAATCTGACATAATGGAAAGAGTCAGTATGCAATAGAAAAAAATAACTGTCACTTATGCAGCATAGTTGAATTACTCAATGATAGTTAAAAAATTTTCAAATTATATGAACTATTGAATTTACTAAATAAATGTGTTAAGTTTATATTGATAAGTTAATATTTATATTAATAAGCTTTTGATGACATGCATAAACGTGTCATCAAAAGCATGAAAGAAAGTATTATCAACTTATTTATACTATACTGATATTTTAAAATAATAGCTTAAGACACATATGGGCAACCCCTGGCCCGATCTGGCCCTCTACTTCTTTTGATCCGGCTCTAATCTATTTCAGTGAAGTGTGTCTGATTCATGGTGGGAGAAAACATGGTGTGTTCTACTAACTCACATTAAGCTGACATCATATGACTTGCGCAAAACACACTATGTTTTCTCCAACCAAGGTCTCTTTCTCACTTTGACTAGAGGCGTGTGCGAACGTGTTACAACGTGTCAGTTTGGTACTTGCGTTGGTGTTGTGCTTTGTTCAATGCCTTCATTGATGTTATGTTCTGTTCGGTGCCTGCGTTCATGTTGTGTTCTGTTCAGTTCCTGCGGTGTAGAAGACAGTTTTGTTCGACAGTTCTGAATATCACTTATAAATCTGGGACAATGTCAGGGGTTATTGCAAAAAAAAAAAAAAAAGAAAAAGAAAAGTAGATGCAGAGAATCGTCAATTTCAAGACAACTGAATGGAGGATTATTATTTTATTCTGAATAAAGTTTTGCCTGTATGTTTGCTGTGCAACGAATCCGTATCCGTCAACACAGAATACAACTTGAAGAGACACTTTACTTCGAGACATGCACCCAAAAATTGATGGGCAACTACGAAAAGATGAAATACAGAAGTTGAAGAAGAACTTGGATACCCAGCAGCAAATGTTTAACAAGCAAAGAACACAGCACCAAAGCATTGTCAAAGCCAGCTTTGTGGTAAGCAAAAAAATCGCTAAGCATTCTAAGTCATTTGGTGAAGGAGAATTTATCAAAGAATGTCTGCTGGATGTTGCAAGTATAATATGTCCTGAAAAGAAAAAAAGACTTTGAGAATATTCATTTGTCAAGACGTACTGTTGTCCGACGAATAGAAATCATGGCTGATGATATCAAAAAAAAAAAGTTTAAAAGAGAAGATTGCTGGATTGGAAGCATTTTCAATTGCTTTGGATGACAGCACCGATGCCTCTGATATAGCACAACTAGCAATATTTATTCGAGGAGTTGATGCAGATTTCAACATCACAGAAGAATTATTGGCGCTTCGGCCATTAAAAGGAACAACCTACCGGTGAAGATATATTCGAAACAGTCAACACAGTCTTCGAGAGATTTGGGCTTAAATGGAGTTCATTATCTGGCATATGCACTGATGGAGCCACTGCAATGGTTGGTGCACAGAAGGGATTTATTGGAATAGTTCATGAAAGAGCAATAGAACTACAGATCCATCTGGAAAATTTAACAATTTTCACTGCATTATCCACCAACAAAATCTGTGTGCAAAATCGATTAAATTCACAAAATGGAAGTTGTAGTAGCCAGTATTAACTTTATTAAGTCACGTGCACTTAATCACCGCAAATTTAAGGAGTATTTGGCAGACCTATTTTCAGATTATGAAGATGTGTCTTATTATTGTGAAGTGAGGTGGTTGAGTAAAGATAAAATGTTAAAATGATTTATGATCTGAGAAAAGACATTGCAGATTTTATGGACATAAAAGGAAACACAATTAACCAAATAAAAGATGATGGGTGGGTGTGTGATTTAGCATTCCTTGTAGATTATCTGTTTCTTAAAGTCACTGTGGTTTAAGCCAATAAGAATACAATTTGATCAGCTAAATCCAAAACTTCCTTAAGGGCTCACTTTAGTGAGTTCAGGAGTGGCAAACCTGAGGTACCTGATACTGGATCATGCCTTACCTCATATAATATGTCTGTTATATTATCTGTAGACTAGTCCATGCCTTCTTTCTTTATTTTCTTCTTGCTCCTTCTCCCAATGCCAAGGTATAAGGGTGAATCTTTCCTATTTTACTATTTCTTTTCATCTTATGCAGTGGGCATCTGCCTTTTCTCCCAAGTATTTGCCTCACCTAGTAGGCTAATGTAAAACCCCATCTGGTTGTGGGATGAACTGGATCAAAACATTCAGATATGTGGAAAGGGCATCTGCAACCCTGTCATTTTTTTTTTTCTTGCAATGACATCACTCCGAACAAATTTGTTTGTGCCTACAATACTTCTCATGCTGCATCAGTTGTTGGGCAGAATAATCAGAGCCGCATTCAGGGCAAAGGGTCCTGTTGGAGAATTATATTACAGTCTCCAACACAAGTCACTGTTACTGTGAAAAAGGAATACAGAAAGTATAGGATTAATCTCAGAGGTGAACTTTATATCAGCACATGGAATGTGCAGGGGGTCTACAGATGAGTACACTTGATAATGTTTGTAAAGAGATGGAAAGGTATAAAATTAACATCCTGGAAATTACAGGGACCTGATGAAACAGACAAGGCCATTTCAAAACACAGGACAGTAAACTAGTTATTCAGGAGGTGACTCAAAACATTATAGAATAGCTGTGATACTGAAGAAAGTTCAAGCAAGAGCTCTTCTTAATTATAATCCCATTAATAACAGGATACTTTGTATTAGACTTAAGGCTCATCCTACCAATGTGTCAATCATAGATAAAAGGCAGGCAATCCAACAGACCATGTTGGACTGCCTGCCTTTTCATCGTAGGGGACTTTGATGCAAAAGTGGGAGAGTGTATGAGAGTGAGGCCTGAGCATGGAATGTTTGGTCTGGATGAATGTAATACCCATACATTGTTGTATGGGTGAAAGATTGTTGGAATTTCCCATACTAACAGATTATTTATTGCCAATAACTAATCTGTTAGCCCTTCCAGAAACATCCTCGACAGACCTATATTTGGACATCTAATATTGATAGGTCAAGGCACCAGATTGATTACAAGGATGTTTGTCTTCCAATGGTGGAAGACAAGCATCTTGGATGTGCATACTTGTCCAGGAGCAGACCATGGTACTGACTATCATCTAGTAAGACAGACTCCAAAACCTTCCAAGTCAGATCCATCCCACAATACTGGACGTCAGAGTAATCCTTAATGGGTTCAGATAAGAAACTTCAACATGGTTGGACAATCTTTTTGAGACTAGTGAGGAGAACTCACCTGAAATATTGTGGGAAGAGGTCAAGGTTATAATTGAGAATACAGCCAAGACGTATCTAAACTCAATTAAAAGACCAAGAGACCTATGGATATCAGATAGAAAAGAGGCAGTTGGAGAAACAAAGAGATATAAGGCCCAAAAAATTTAAAAGATTACATAGAGAAGTGAGAAAATCCATCAGACAGGAAAGGAACAGTTTTACACTAATAAGTGTGAAGAGATAGAATTCCAGATGAAGAGGCACAATTATAAAAGGATGTTTCATTTAGTTTGCGACTATACAAGTTTAAAACCAAATTGAATGTCATCAAAGAAGAGAATGGGGCAGTACTAACAGAAGAAGTGGAAGTACTGCCCCATTCTCTTCTTTGATGACATTCACTGTGAGGAACTGTACAACAGAGAGAGATAAAGAAAATTTGGAGGTGCCCTCTTACCAAGAAAATTTTGATTTAGAACCGCCTCCACTTAGGCATGAGGTTGAAGGAGCAAATTAAACAGCTTAACAATAAGACCTCGATAGGAATCCCAGCAGAGTTAATTAAGGCCATGGAAGATGGAAGGATAAGTGTTTCCCAGATTAATTACAAGGATATGGAAGACAGGATCGTGGCCTAGGAATTGGAAGAAGTCGGTCTTCATACCACTACACAAGAAGGAAGATATGAAGGGCTGCAAGAACTACAGAATAATTAGTTTAATCTCTCATGCAAGCAAGATTTTATTAAAGATTGTTCTAAATAGGGTCCAAGGTTAAGGCAGAGAGAGATGCCTGAGGAACAAGTAGGTTTTAGGAAAGGAAAGGGTACCAGAGACAGATTCTTTGCCTTAAACAGATCATAGAAAAGTATAAAGAATTTAGACTCCCTTTGGTAATGTGTTTCAGAAACTACTCCAATCCTTATGACTGCTTTCAGCATATGAAACTGTGGGAAGTAATGAAATTAATGAGTTTTCCTCAACCCTTTATCAGGTTGATGGCTAACCTGCAGTGAGCAGGAAGCCACAGTAAGAACAGGTGTTAGAGTAACTGATTGGCTTCGGGTAGGCAAGGGAGTAAGACAAGGATACCTTCTTTCTCCTTACTTGATGCTAAGGACATAATGTGTGAAGTACTGGATGAGCTTAAAACAGGAATTAGGATAGGGGCAGATTGATCCATAATCTGAGGTATGCTGATAACAGTATTCCTTTGTAATGACAAGGAAGAACTAAGGCAAATCATTAACAGAGAAAGAATTGAGGAAGTCAGCAAGTTCGAATATCTGGGGTTCATTATTAATGTGAAGAACTGCTAGTCAGAAGATTAGGAATGGCTAAAACAACAGCCAAAGACTTGTCTAAAATCCAGAAGAATAGATCAATCTCTACAGGAACATGGCTGATGATTATGGATGCAGCTGTTTTTCCAACAGCAACTTATGGATGTAAGACCTGGAATCTAAAGAAGTCTGATAGAAAAAGGATAGCTGCTTTGAGATGTGGTGTTACAGAAGGCTGTTGAGGATATCACATACTGAAAGGCATTCAAATGGATGGGTGCCAGAAAAAATCAGCAGAACTTTAAGGATCCTTAAGATATTGACAGAAGAAAACTGAAATGCTTTGGACACGTTAAAAGGATGTCCCGGTCAGTTCGTTGTATTCCTTGTGAAGGACATGTGGAGGTCTTCTCCAGTTATACAGGTTTGATCCTTAAGCATCCCTTTTTTTACCGCTTTACTTTACGCAGATGATGTGATATTTCTAAATAAATCCAGAACAAGTCTGCAAGATTCCCTGACTAAATTGAATAACTGTTGTAATAAATTTCTTATGAAAACACAATAAAAAGACAAAGACAATGAAAATACGCAGAAACATCGAAAATGTCAACTGTAACCTGAATAGTGAACCTTTAGAACAAGTAAAACATTTCAGCTATTTCGGCATATTTTGTTATTAAAGAAAACAAATTAGTAAAGATTTGTTTCTTATTAAATTAGTCAAAACACTAAATTAGCTGTATACTAAATTAGTGTTCAAACCATTTTTAACTTATGGATCTTAGAGTTAGGTTAGAAAAAACACTTGATCAAAGACTGGAGACCAAGATATCAGAGTTCTGAGAAAGATTAGAGGAGTGAACAGGTGGCATCAATGGCAGTATCATATTAAAAATAATGATATTAGGAAAGAACTTGCCATCGTTAGCATTCAGGAATGTGTTAGCTAATTTCAGATGGTATGGTCACTTAAACGGAATGGAAGAGGAAAGATTAGCTAAACAAATGTTCTTTGCTAGGTTGGCAGAAAAAATACTTGAAGGAAGCCCAAGATGTAGGTGGATTGATACAGCAAAAAGTGCCTTAGAAAATTTTCCTCATTTGGAGGAAAATTTTTGATTTGAAGTTAGTAATGGTGTAACTTTTTTATGCAATAATATCCTGAATTTGATGACAATGAAGTCCTGTTATTTTTAATTTCTGTCAGCTGTCTGAGAGTTGCTATGTTGTTATCCAACTAAATATCTTGTCTATTTGTAGGTAATTCTTCTTTGTCCAGATGTTATGTGGATCATCTGGACAAAGAAGAATTACCCACCAACAGAAATTTAATTGAATAACAACATAGCATGTCTCAGATAGCTAATAGTAATAGGACTCTTCTTCTTCTACTACGCGTTATTCCCGCTTCCCATGCAGGGTCCGCGTGTTACTTTAGATGCGACTTCTTGTTAGTACTACTCCCAACCGACTCGTCGCCTGGTCTGCCGCTGGGGGGATATATTTTTGAATGTAGAGGCGTATGTTCACTGGGCCGGTTTGCCTGTTTGCGGGATGAAAAACGCCAGATAAACTGGCGGAAAAAACCCTACTGACCGCGCCCAAGACCGGCTAACTTGGCTATGCCTGAGGAAGATCCTCAAATTCCTCACGTCTACAACGGGAATCGAACCTGGGACACTCCTTCCCCAGGCATATGGTTGCGAAGCGCAAAGCCACTAGGCTAACCGCGCAGTAATAGTAATAGGACTCTAAGAACCAATAATTGCTGATGTAGTTTTCAATAAGATAATTGTGTTTTATTATTCTCTTTAAATTTCTTTTAATCAGGCTATGGTCAACAGTTATTTTCACTCTGTAGTGTGTACTAATGTAGCCTGTGATCTGTTGTGTGTGTGTGTGTGTGTGTGTGTGTGTGTGTGTGTGTATATATATATATATATATATATATATATATATGGGGTGCTTAAGGGTCAAAGCTGTATAACTGAGAGGAGAACTCCACATAGCATTTAAAGGAATGCGGAGAACCACCCAGGGCTTCTGACCTAATGTTCAATCCTCACCTTCTCGTGCTGCACCCTGTTGGGTATCTACTTGGATACTGAATGAACGAGGATGGGCTGGCAATTTGGGATTTAGTCGACCAAACTGTATTCTTATTGGTTAAACCAAAATAAAAAATGATGGTACGACATGACAAAATTTCATGCCGGCTGGGACATCACCTGGTTAAACAAGGCTCCCCCCCCCCCGTTGTTTTCGCCAGGGAACCAGGGCGAACAGCAAAAAGTCAGCTACTGGAACAAATCTGAAAACAAACCCCAACTCCACATCACTAGAGTTAAAGATCAGTACTATCAACATAAGAAACCTGAATGGCAAAGAAATGGAGCTAGTTGAGGAACTAGATAAGTACCAGATCGACATAAGAGGGGTGACTGAAACAAAAAATACAAAAACTAGTGAGATCTTTCTGAGCAATAAATACAAAATGTTATATTCAGGCAATGACAATCAACGAAAAGAAGGAGTAGCCATAGTATTCAACACAAAATACGAGGCTAATCTTCTTGAATGGCAGTCAGTCTCAAGTAGAGTAATGTGGGCAAATAATGGGGAACTGGACAATGAGACTTATTTGTGCCTATGGTCCCACAGAAGGTTCAACTAAGGTAGAAGTGGAGGAAATTTTTGAGGCTTTAGAAAAAGCAACTGACACAATGAAAAAGGAAAAGTTGGTCCTTGTTGGGGATCTAAATAGCAGAGTAGGAAATGATTGTCAGACATACAAAAATGTTTTGAGAAAATTTGGAGAAAAGACCAAAGCTAATAATAATGGCAAATACCTGTTGGATTTCTGCTCATGACATGGACTGGTTATTACTAACACAATGTTCCAACATAAAAATGTGCACAAATTCACATGGAGAGAAAATGCAAGGAATAAGAAAAGTCTCATTGACTATGTTATTGTTGACATTGATGTTTTCTCCCTGGTGCAGGACACCAGAGTGTACAGAGGATTTGAAATTGGAAGTGATCACTATTTAGTCTTGGGAAGGATAAAATTGAATTTCATATTGAAAAGAATAACATGTAAGAAAGTTTTAAAGCAAATAAAAGTTGAGCAGCTCTCAGATGTGAACTGTAGACTAAAATACACAAAGATTATTAAAAAAAAAATGAAAGTGTTTGACAATAGGAATCAAACCTTGGAGATTCAGTGGCAAACTCTGAAGAAAACATTGATTGATTCTGCCAGAGAAGCATGTGGTGAGGTTGACTGCAAGGATAAAAAAAATCAGAACTCCCTGGTGGACACAGGAAGTTAAACAGGTAGTGAAGGAAAAGAAGAAAGCATATCAAAAGTTCCTGTCAAATAAGGCAGCTTGTGCTCTTAGAGAATGTCAGTATCTCAGAGACATAAGAATGCTAAACACTGTGTAAAACTAGCTAAAGAAAAGTCATGGGAGGGCTTTGGCAAGAATATTGAAAATAAATATCAAGAAGGTGGAAAATTTTCTGGAGGTTGTTGAAGAAGCTTAGGAATGGAGGAAATAGTGCTGTAAAAGGAGTTAGAGATGATAAAGGTGACATGAAAACAGTAGAAAAAGATATCCTTGAAGTATGGAGTAATTACTTTGAAAAACTGCTAAATGAAACAAGCAGTGATGACAGCACAGTGGTAAAAAACACTGACCAGGAATATATATCCATACTTGAAGTAGAAAAAGCCATCAAAGGCTTGAAATGTGGAAAGGCAGCAGGAGTAGGTGATATTCGACAAGAAATGCTGAAGAGTGGTGGACAATTCAGAAAGCCTGGACAGTGGGACAAATTCCCGATGATTGGAGTAGAGCTCTCATAGTACCCATATACATATAAAGGGAAATAATATGAATGTAAGAATTACAGAGGTATTTCTCTACTGAGTGTTCCTGGCAAGATCTATGCAAGCATACTTGAGAAACAGTCGATCAGAATTGTGGAAGAAAAGCTTGGTGAAGAACAAGCTGGATTCAGGCCAAATAGAGGCTGTTAGGATCAGATCTTCACTTTACAACAAATAGTCGAGACAGCATGGGAATATAACAGAGATCTGTATTTAAGTTTTGTCGATTTGTAAAAGGCACATGACAAGGTGCCATGAGAGAAGCTATTCAATACGCTACAGTTATATGGTGTCAATGGGGCATTATATCAAGCAATACTTAGTCTTTATTTGAGTTGTAAGTCAGCAGTTAGAATTGAAGGAAGTACAGGAAGATGGTTTAATGTTAAATATGGTGTGAGACAAGGATGTACATTATCTTCTCTGTTATTCATTATCTATATTCCATATGGATCACATTATGTAGGAAAGTGATATTAAACATGATGTCATAATTGGAGATGTTAATGTCAGCTCTTTACTTTGTGCAGATGATGTTATAATTGTAAATAAATCCGCTACAAGTCTGCAAGATTCTCTGACTAAATTGAATAGCTGTTGTAATAGATATGGTATGAAGTTCAGCAATAAAAAGACAAAGACAATGAAAATAGGCAGTATCATTGAAAATGTCAACTGTGTTGTGAAAGGAGAACATGTGGAACAAGTAAAACATTTCAGCTACTTAGGCATGATTTTTAGTGAAGATGGTAAATTAAATATAGAAATAGACAACATAATGCAAAGCTGGTATGATGGGAAGTCAATTGAATAAATTCATATGGAATAAAAGAGAAATTAGTCAGAACACTAAATTAGCTGAAACGAGGATATTAGAAAAGAACTTGACATTGTCAGCATCCAGGAATGCGTTAGCAGAGCTAATCTCAGGTGGCATGGTCACTTAAACAGAATGGGCGAAGAAAGATTAGCAAAACAAGTGTTCTCTGCCAGGTTGGTAGCAAAACGACCCAGAGGAAGAACAAGATATAGGTGGATTGATACGGTTCAAAGTGCCTTAGATGATAGAAATATAAGATCTGATAATGTTGGAGTTTTGACAAGTAACAGACTGATTTGGAGGAAAATTGTAGATAGGAAGTTAGTAATGATGTAATTTTTTTCATGTAGTACTATCATATCCTGTACACCCCTTGAGGGTACATTGCAGGAATATGATGATGATGATGATATATATATGTATGTATGTTTTCCTGAAGGTAACTTTGATATAAAGTTCTCTTTTATATCAAGATCATTTTGATATTAAATAAGACAACATTTAAAAACATACCTTGATATAAAGGTCTTCTTTATATCAAGATGACCTTGATATAAAGGAGACACACTACTATGTTTAAGAATCCACCGTAGTGGATTTTAAACACAGTAGTGTGTCTCCATAATTAATCATAATGATTGCTGATCACTGTGAACCCTGAAAGAAAGAATTTACAAAAGAGTGGCTGTAAACATGGATTCATCAAATGTGTGGTGTATATATATATATATGTATGTATGTTTTCCTGAAGGTAACTTTGATATAAAGATCATTTAATATTAAAAAAGACAACAAACATAATACAAATATGCCTTAAAGAGAGAAATAATCTGCTTGCAAATTAAAAAAATGCCACTTAGTAGGAGTGGTAAGAAAATTACCATTTAATATTAATGGTTAAGAATAACCAAAATTAGCCACTGATTGAATGATGAGAACAGTACATTTAAACATCTCATTAATTTGTTTAACTAAAGTAGCAAAAAAACAAATAAACTAACTTTTAAGATATAAGAAATTTATATGCTCTGTGTAAAGAGCAAAGATAATTACAGTAAAACCCCGTTTTTATGTTCCAGCAATTTATATTTTCCTGCAATTTACGTCATTTTCCGTTGGTCCCGTTTTAAGGCCTATTCTTATGATATATTGTTTTCCCACCATTAACAACTTGATGTGGACGTTATTTCCCATGATTTGAGATTTTTTCTCAAATTTTTTTCTCGGGTGGCAACACTGATTTTCGACTCGATTTCCTCTCATTCAAATCAATTTCTGCAGAAATATGTGCATTTCTTTTCCCAGATGGCGTTGCTTTCGGCTGTAGTTTCGTTTCCATCATCACAGTGACTTGCATGCTTGCAGCAGTGATGTAGTGATGAGCGATGATGGTATCGCTCATCCATGTTACTAACACGGAGAAAAAAAGACAGAAAATGTATTTTGGTAGAAGAAAAGATGGCAATAATGTTTTTAACATTTCCTGCTATTTACACGTTTTTCCATCAGTCCCGTGGAAAGTGTAAAAAAGCAGTTTTTACTGTAAATAGTTACAAATAACCACAGACTGGCTTGTTATAGTTACAATGTGCCTGCAGGTAAGAACCAGCAATTTATCCTAACATTTTACCAGCAATCATCAGGTTCTTGGATCACAGTCTTAACATAATGATGCATTTGATATGATTCAAGAGACTGATACCCAATTGTTTGACGTAGCAAAAAATTTGGGTTGAGTCAGCAGAATTGTAAACAAAACAACTAATGTTGTGAAGCCAGTGTATTATGTCTATAATTGTGTAGCCAGTTTGCTTGTTTTGCAAGGTGAAAAACTAGAGTTTTCTGCAGAAAAGTCTCCTGTCATTTCCATATAGACTATCCAACTCAGCTTTAAAGCCTTTATGAAGGTACTTGGCATTCTTGATGGGATTCAAACTCAGGGCTTTCTAACTGAAGGGTGAGTGTCATAAATATCCTAGTAACTATACTATGAAGACAGATGCAGCAAAGAAAGACAAGATCCAGAACTTACACAGCACTATACCAGACTTAACTCCACTTAAGATTTCAACCAAATTCTTGTATCTGCTTTCTGACGCTTACACAATGAATCTGATGTAACATCATCCTGTGCTGCTGCTCTGAAACATTTTAAAAACACTGCAAAATGAAAGGCTGCTGATTCCTAATTTTCATTCGACACACCGCATTTAATGGTTTAATAAATTAATTGATTTATATTATGATAAATGTATATATATATACATTTATACATTTAAGGGACAAAGCTGTATAACTCAGAAGACCTCCACATAGCCTTTAAAGGAATACAGAGATTGATCAGGGCTTTTGACCAAATGTCCAATCCTCACTTTCTCGAGGTGCACCCTGTTGGGTATCTACCTGGATACTGAATGAACGAGGATGGGATGGCAATTCGGGATTTAGCTGACCAAATTGTATTCTTATTGGCTTAAACCAAAATACAAAATGATGTTACAATATGACAAATTTTCATGCCGGCTGGGGCGTTGCCCAGTTAAACAAGGGCCCCTGTTGTTTTCGCCACGGGACCAGAGCGAACAGCGAAAAGTCAGTTACTGGAACAAATCTGAAAACACACCCCAACTCAACATCCCCAGAGTTAAAGATCAGTACTGTCAACATAAGAAGCCTGAATAGCAAAGAAATGGAGCTAGCTAAGGAATTAGATAAGTACCAGATCGACATAATAGTGGTGACAAACAAAAAAGACAAAAGCTAGTGAGATCTTTCTGAGCAATATATACAAAATGTTATATTCAGGCAATGACAATCAAGGAAAAGAAGGAGTAGCCATAGTATTCAACACCAAATATGAGGCTAATCTTCTTGAATGGTTCAAGAAGATTAGCCTCATATTACCCAACATCAGGTTCAAGTACAGTGATGTGGGCAAATATTAGAATGCAGAAATCGACAATGAGACTTATTTGTGCCTATGGTCCCACAGAAGGTTCAACTAAGGTAGAAGTGGAGGAATTTTTTGAGGCTTTAGAAAAAGCAACTGACACAATGAAAAAGGAAAAGTTGATCCTTGTTGGGGATCTAAATAGCAGAGTAGGAAATGATTGTCAGACATACAAAAATGTTTTGAGAAAATTTGGAGAAAAGACCAAAGCTAATAATAATGGCAAATATCCGTTGGATTTCTGCTCATGACATGGACTGGTTATTACTAACACAATGTTCCAACATAAAAATGTGCACAAATTCACATGGAGAGAAGAGGCAAGGAATAAGAAAAGTCTCATTGATTATGTTATTGTTGATAGTGATGTTTTCTCCCTGGTACAAGACACCATGGTGTACAGAGGATTTGAAATTGGAAATGATCTATTTAGTCTTGAGCAGGATAAAATTGAATTTCATATGGAAAAGATTAACATGTAAGAAAGTTTTAAAGCAAATAAAAGTTGAGCAGCTCTCAGATGTGAACTGTAGACTAAAATACACAAAGATTATTGAAGAAAAAATGAAAGAGTTTGAGAACAGGAACCAAACCTTGGAGATTCAGTGGCAAGCCTTGAAGAAAACCCTGATTGATTCAGCTAGAGAGGCATGTGGTGAAGTTGTCTGCAAGGATAGAAAAATTAGATCTTCATGGTGAACACAGGAAGTTAAAGAGGCAGTGAAGGAAAAGAAGGAAGCATATCAAAAGTTCCTGTCAAATAAGGCAGCTTGTGCTTTTAGAGAATACAGAGACAAAAGTAAGAAAGCTAAACAGTGTAAAACTGGCTAAACGAAAGTCATGGGAGGATTTTGGTAAGAACATAAAAAATAAATAACAAGAAGATAGCAAGATATTCTGTAGGTTGTTCAAGAAACTCAGAAATGGAGAAAAGAGTGCAGTAAAAGGAATTACAGATGATAAAGGTGACATGAAAACAGGAGAAAAAGATATCATTGAAGTATGGAGTAATTACTTTGAAAAACTGCTAAATGAAACAAGCAGTGATGACAACACAGTGGTAAAAAACACTGACCATGCATGCAGTCAGGAATACATATCCATACTTGAAGTAGAAAAAGCTATCAAAGGCTTGAAATGTGGAAAGGCAGCAGGAGTAGGTGATATTCGACAAGAAATGCTGAAGAGTGGTGGTATAAGAGTCTTACAGGGGGCTGCACTGCATAGTTCAGAATGCCTGGACTGAGGGACAAATTCCTGATGATTGGAGTAGAGATCTAATAATACCCATATATAAAAAGGGAAATATAACTGAATGTGAGAATTACAGAGGTATTTCCCTAAGTGTTCCTGGTAAGATTTATGCAAGTATACTTGAGAAACGGTGGAGAAGAATTGTGGAAGAAAAGCTTGGTGAAGAACAAGCTGGATTTAGGTCAAATAGAGGCTGTCAGGATCAGATCTTCACTTTACTACAAACATTTGAGAAATCATGGGAATATAACAGAGATCTGTATTTAAGTTTTGTCGATCTATAAAAGGCATATGACAAGGTGCAAAGAAAGAAGTTATTCAATATGCTACAGTTATATGGTGTCAATGGGGCATTATATCAAGCAATACTTAGTCTTTATTTGAGTTGTAAGTCAGCAGTTAGAATTGATGGAAGTACAAGAAGATGGTTTAACATTAAATCTGGTGTGAGACAGGGATGTACATTATCCCCTCTGTTATTCATTATCTATATGGATCACATTATGAAGGAAGTGGTATTAAACAGGATATCAGAATTGGAGATGTTAATGTCAGCTCTTTGCTTTATGCAGACGATGTTATACTTCTAAATAAATCTGTTACAAGTCTGCAAGATTCCCTGAATAAATTGAATAGCTGTTGTAATAGATATGGTATGAAGGTCAGCATTAAAAAGTCAAAGACAATGAAAATAGGTAGAATCGTTGAAAAAGTCAAGTGCATTGTGAACGGAGAAGCTGTGGAACAAGTAAAACATTTCACTTACTTAGGCATGATTTTTAGTGAAGACGGTGAATTAAATATGGAAATAGACAACAGAACCAACAAAGCTGGTATGGTAGGAAGTCAAATGAATAAATTCATATGGAATAAGAGAGAAATTATCATGAAGGTTGTTTTCTTGATCATAAATTAGTAAATAATAATATTTGGTTAACCGATCAAGTGTTGATCAATTTTAAGAGAGAAATTAGTTGGAACACTAAATTAGCTGTATACAAGACAGTGTTCAAACCAGTTTTAACTTATGGATCTGAGAGCTGGGTCAGAAGTAAAACACTTGACCAAAGACTAGAGATCGCAGATATGAGAGTCCTGAGAAAGAGTAGAGGCGTGAACAGATGGCATCAATGGCAATATCACATTAAAAACGAGGATATTAGGAAAGAACTTGACATTGTCAGCATCCAGGTATGCATTAGCAGACCTAATCTCAGGTGTTATGGTCACTTAAACAGAATGGGTGAGGAAAGATTAGCAAAACAGGTTGGCAGGAAAAACAACCCAGAGGAATACCAAGATATAGGTGGATTGATACGGTACAAAGTGCCTTAGACGATAGAAATATAAGACCTGATAAATGTTGGAGTCTTGACAAGTAACAGATTAATTTGGTAGAAAATTGTAGATAGGAAGTTAGTAATGATGTAAATTTTTCATGTAGTACTATCATATACCCCTTGAGTGTACATGGCTGGAATTTGATGATGATGATAAATGTATATATTCCAACCCCCTCCCCCATTTAGAGTAATGTAATGCAGGTTTTTTTTTATACTAGCTGTGAAATTTGATTCTTCTATTAAATTACACTAGTAATATATTAAATTACTAGACAGCAGTTGTCTAATTCAAGAACTGCAGTTAATTTTGACCAACAAATATCAAGGAAGACCATTAGTTTACTTCAATAAACTGAAACTGTACAGTAACATTTTTTTTAACCTGAAAATTTGTTTTACACATTTCGTCTTGCCAGTACAAGGAGAGCACAATTAAGTTTAACCGGTAATTTAAAGGAATGCATGGTAAGCAATCAGGAAGCAGCATAACTTGTAGCAACAACTGTGAAGTTGTTTTAGTTTGGTTGCTGTGGAGATTGGAATAAGAATGTGGTAGAATGAGATAAAAAAAAATTTCAGAAACAGAATCAGAGACCTATAGATTTATCTGAAAGATTTTCTTTTAAAAGGTGAATAATCATCAGAAAATAAAATGCTGTTTTCAAGGGATAAACAGCAGCACCATTTGGAAAAATGTGAATTCCTCCAACAATTATTTCTACTGTTCTTTGCTTCATCCTCTATCTGCTTCTGCCAACAGACAAGATTGAAGACAGAGCATTTTGTTTGCTTCAAGACACAAAGTTGTTAAAGTAAATTATAAATTACAATAAATTTATTCTTGTGTTAATCCTTTATGCAAGCATATCCAAATCAGTTTGCATGTGAAATACCTTTATAACTAGTCTATTTGTACACAGAGGCTGCTGATTCGATCTCAGTTATCCATTAATGCAAAGCACACTTCCTTTCAGATAGATATATTGTTATGCAATTATAGTAAAGGTTGTTACCCAGGCTGATTTCAACCTTTATTGAGGCCTCATCAGCAGAATGCCAGATCCAGAAGGTTACCAAAGTTATATCAATGTAGAAATCATATATTTCCTACACACAAGTGGAAAAACAAGAATATAATTTATTTATAATTTACTTTATAACTCAGCAGTAAAATATTTTCCACAACTAGTTCTAATCCATAGTATTTAATAATATGATACACGATTTTTCTACTTGTAAATATATGATTTCTGCATTAACTGAAATCACTATATCAGATTTGAAAGTGTTTTGTTAAATATATATATTTATATATATGAGGAAAGGAAATAGAAAGTTCTGATAAACACCTAGAACAAAATTTATATTAAAGCAACTAATATAACCACAAAAAAGAACATACTAGTAGTAGAGTTATGAATAACTTATGTTCTTTCTTGTGGTTATATCAGTTGGTTTAATATCATTTTTGTTGTAGGTGTTTATCAGAACCTTCCCCCCCCCATATATATATATATATATATATATATAACTCTAAAACTGTGCTTTCACTTGTCGTTTGAGTTTCAACTTGATATTAGCAATCACTAAGCTATGATCCAATTTCATGTCTGTATTTGAAACATTGGACACTGCTTAACTGATGTGGCCCATCTCTTTCTTATGAGTATCATGTCTAACATGGTTCCATCAGGTGACTACCATGTCTACCTTTTTAATTGCTTTCTCCATATTTGCCAATTCTTCTTATTATTATTCTTATTCTTGTCCGTGCGATTTAGCCTAGTGGCTGGGCGCTTCGTAACCATACACCTGGGGAAGGAATGTCCTAGGTTCAATTCCCATCGGAGACATGAGGAGCCGAAGGATCTTCCTCAGCCATTGTCAAGTTAGTCAGTCTTGAGCAGGAGGGTTTTTCATCCCGCAAAGCAGGCAAACTGGCCCTGAGAACTCGACACTACAGACATAGGATACACCAGGGGGTAGGGCTGACCACCTTATCCTGTGAACGGTTTGAGGTCCGATGATTAATTAACCCTTGACACTGCAAGGTAAAAGAGGGTAAAAGGAAGATGAGATGAGATGAGATGAGATTCTTATTATCTGTTATTAATTACTCTTTCCTCAATTTTCCAATTTTTGTATTCAAATCTCCTCAAATAATGAGTATATCTTTCTTTGATACTGATTTCAAGATTACTTCCAAGTTGCTATAGAATAACTATTTCTGCTTCAGTATCTTCTGGGAGGACAGGTGTCTCAGTAATGTTGAATCGTCTTACTGAAAATCCTGCCATTATTATTATTCTTCCATTTATTGGTTTGTGTCCTAATAATGCTTCTCTTCCTCTTTTACTGAGAAAAAATCCTGATTCATGTGTTGTATTATTGCCTGACCAGATGATTCTTCCATCTTTCATTTCCTCTGATTCCGTCCAGTGCATCTCCACTATTACAAGGATGTTACATCAGTATAGCTTTATCTCTTTGCAAAACAAGTCTAGCTTTCCAGAAGTCCATAAATAATGTCATTCTTGTTCCTACTGATAGCACGTCTCTTGCTAGTTTTATTCTTATTGCACTTCTTTCGACAGCTGACTTGTCAATCCAATCTCTCAAATGGAAATACAGACTTTGTTTATCAAAGTGACATCTGAGCCGAAATGTGCTTTTCCTTTATACTTTCATATTGCATCAGATTTCAACCATGGTCTGTTTTAACAGTCAGTGCATCAACACTCATTTGACCAACTTTTTTTTAATGGTTTGTTTACCTGTCCCTAACACGAGGAACAGATGCTGTTTGCAGCTACCCACTATGGACCAGACACTGCTGTTGCCTGTTGGTCCACAGGAGGATTTCATTTCCCACCAACTACTCATGCTTAGTGACATTCCCTTATCTTCCACTTGAAGATATGCCCTAAAATATACCTGCAAAAGTAATGTGAAAGGGAAAAAAAAATGGCCATGAGTGGAAATGCATGCAAAGATAATGACATAAAAAACATATCTTATTCATGCCAAAAGCATAAAAATATACAAAAATGAAGTTTTATGACTTATAAGGGTTTATAGTTTAATTGCACATTTTGTATTTATTATAACTGCATGAATACCATGAAAATGTTTTCAATACTTAAATATTCAAAGCAGCAATTAACATACAAATCACCTTTACTTACTTTGCTGCCTACAATGTATGGTGCTACAATATCTATTCCATTTTCTTCAAAATACTGTTTGCATTGCATAGTAATAAAATCACCAGCCAAAGGTGATTTGACAATAGCTATAAAATAAGATATAAGACATACTGATCACTTTTATTATATGACATTAATGAAAAGCAATAAATGTTTGAAAAGACATTTTAAAGTATGAATAAGAAACAAGTATTAAAAAATTATGACAGCCAACTGAACGAGAAAAGAAACACGTCATTTATAAAATACTTTTGCTTAAATATTAAATTTTAAATTAACATCATCATCTGGTTCAAGGCTATCAACTAGACAGGCTCCTGTAATGGTGCTTTTGGTGCTCCTGTAATATTGGCATTTTTTTGATTTACTGAGTGTTTGTTTTAGATTAATTATCTTTAGTATATTAATGAATGTTTTCTTTTTTAGATTTATTGTATTTAATGCATTTAATAACATAACTGTAGTAAGATAGTCCTAAAAATGATGCCAAAAACTCATGAAAACAAAGGGGGTGTCAAAAAGCACAAGTTAACGGAAGAGAATCTTTGTACTGCTGGGCAAAATCATTGCAGCATCAATGTTATAATCTAAGAGAGGATAATTTGACATTTGAAATATCCCAATTAAAACAAATTATTAAACAATCAACCAGAAAATAGAAAAAGTTAAGCAATATTTATACAAAATTAGACAGGATAAGAAAAATAAAGAAGAGGCAGAAAAGTACTGAAGTTGGTAATAATAATGATAACAACAAAGTAAGTCAAGTTTTTCAATTTTTTCATGTAGTACTGTCATATCCTGTACACCCCTTGAGGGTACATGGCAGGAATTTGATGATGATGATGATGATGATGATGATGAAGTAAGTCAATTAGAACATAAGAAAAAAAGAAGTTGGTTTAGTTGAGATGTGAATTTCATTGCCCAGTGTGAGATCACTTTCCTGCTTATTGGAGGCCTGAAGTGGCATGAAAAAGTTCCATATTCAGTCTCTAGAGCAAGGTTTATGGACTACATAAAAATATATAAAAAAAATTAAATAAATTTATAAAAATAGGGAAAAAAACTTCCCAGCCTGCTACAGTATGAATGTACTACAAGTTTATGAAATAACCTTTTGTGGGTGAGAGCTACATAAAAAAAATAATATGGTGTGGCGATTTGATAATGAAATTTGTGCTTGCTGACAAAGTCACTACTTCAAGCTTCTTGGAAACAAAAATTAAAGATGTAACAAATGTAACAAAGAAACAGAACAGAAAAGTAAAAGAGATGGTAGTGCTTGTTCGAACTAATAATTTAAACTGCAACAAATATAGTATGAAACAAGATATGAAAGAGCTGCTCGAGAAAGCAAGAAAGGAAAGTGAAAGAGCTAAAACTGTTCTTTTATTACTGAGCTATGACAAACGTTTGCAGGTTTTGCATTAAGAAGGAGGCATGACAACAGTTTCTTCTATACAGACCATGCAATGATTCAATGCACGGTCTGTATAGAAGAAATGGATGCAAGTATTTGGATGTGTGAAGCAAGTTTGATGGTAGAAAAGACTCATATAAGAGGGATGGCATACACTTGAGCAGATTTGGCATCAGGAGCCTGGAAACTTATTGGGGTGAGATCTAATGCAGAGAGCTAGGGAAACTAGATCATTGTAGAAGGAATGGTGTGAATGCATGTGTAAGTTTCAGCAATGGTATGCAAATTGGAAAATGATATGATATAATTGTTCAAATAATTATATCACCAGCCATTCACCAGATACATGGTTATGTATCTGGTGAATGGCTGGAAATGTATGGAGTTTTTGAATTTATCTGGTGTGTGTGGGGGGGGGGGTTCTCAAATTTGCCAAGTAGACTGTAGATATAAGTATAAAAAAAAGTCAGGTGGTAACTTGTTCTGTCTATACACAAATACTAGGAACAAAGGGATTGAGTTAGTTGGTTTGGTGAATGCATTCTGGCCTAAGATTAGTGAAACCCAAGTATCAGAGTCAGACGTAATTGGGATCAAGTGTAAAGCTCATAGTATTTTTAAGGACAGAACAGGCCAGAGAGATAGGGGGAGGGGATATTACTAATGACATCAAATGTTTGAGATCAGTTAGAGTAGAAACACAAAAAAAAAAATAATAATGTCCTATGTAGCAGTAAATTTGAAGCTATCTGGTGTGAACTGGAGACCAACAAGATGAAATATGTGGTGGGTCTTGCTGCAGACTTGGTAGTTCAGTTGTTGAATATGATGAAATACACTGTCAAATTACCCCGATGGGTTCTAAGTGAATAATCATTATGGATTGCTTAAATTAATTGAACAATGATTGGGCAGTAAAGAAAATTCATAATAAGAATGAAAGAGAATTTATTGAGCTGTTGTGATATAAATTTCTCAGGCAACATGTGAAAGAAGGAACTTGATGTCAAAAAATTTTAGATCTGATCACAGTGTGAGACGGGGGGGGGGGGGGGGTATTTGCAGAATATGACTGTTTGGCCACCAGTTGGTAATCATGCCATACTGACCTGGGAAGTAGCCAACTATAAGGATATTCCAATTAGGAGAGGTTGCATGCTGAACTACAAAGCTGGAAATGATGATGAACTCAGACAAATACTATCTTTGGTCCCATGGTATCAGTTAATGAATAGGAAAGCTATTTGCAATGCGTCCGCACGGTTAGCCTAGTGGCTTTGCGCTTCGCAACCATATGCCTGGGGAAGGAGTGTCCTAGGTTCGATTCCCGTCGGAGACGTGAGGAGCTGAAGGATCTTCCTCAGCCATAGCCAAGTTAGCCGGTCTTGGGCGTGGGCAGTAGGGTTTTTTCCGCCAGTTTATCTGGTGTTTTTCATCCCGCAAGCAGGCAAACCGGCCCCGTGAACACACAGGGATACAGCATAGGAGTGACCATTCTATCCTCGTATTTTGGTTACGAAATCCAAGCATGCTTGGAAGGTTGTGGGCCTTAAAGGCCTGTTAAAGCCATTGGGATAGATATTTGCAATGCATAGGAAGCTTCAAAAGGTACTTAAACGAGGCCATATCTGAATGTGTCCCTAAAGTTCAAAAAACAAATAGTGTGGAAGTGAAAAGGATGTGCAACCTTATTAATCCAGAGATCCCCAAGTAGAAAATGAGGTAGAAGGAATATTGTGAGAATAAGAGTGAGAGGAGTTATAAAATATATAAAAGGCCAGAAAAATTAGAAGTAATGCACAGAAAATAGAACAGAGTACAAAAGGAAATTGGTTGTGCAAGATAAAGCAATCCGAAATAACTATCTTTATGCTGCAAGCAAAAGAAAGAAACACAGTAGAAGAATAACTTATAAAGAAGAATGTCAATGGTACACTTGTGTCAAAAGCTGATGATTGTTCAAATAACGAGTGCTCATTTTGCTAAAATCTATCAATCAGGTGTGTGTAACAAGGCGTAGAGTGTGTGACAACTCCAATGGGAAAAAACTAAAGGTTCATAAGAATAAGATTCCAGAATTGTTGTTCTATCTGGATAAGAATTCAGCAATAGGAGCACATGAGATATTAGCACATACAATAAAGGAATGTTCAGACAAACTGGCTTAGCCCTTGACATATATTTATAACTCAAGTCTCAGTACAAGAAAGATACCATAGGAATGGAACGAATGTATGACAGTTCTGTTGTATAAAGGCAGTTGCAAAAACAAATGTGTCTAAAATTACCAACTTTCAACATCTCTGGAGTAGTAGTGAAGATTTTAGAGATGTTAGTAAGAACTTGTATACAAAAATGGGCTGACAGACAATCTATACTTTACAAGGAACAGCTGCAAGGTTTACTAAAGCAAGATTATGTTTTAGCAATTTACTCATACTGTATAATATGCGACAGCTGAGTTGGACAAAGAGAGAGATACACTCTTATACTGTTGGACTTTGCTAAAGTATTTGATAGAATACTTCTTGAAAGGTTGTTGCATAAACTGGAGAATATGGAATCAGAATATAAACTATTGACTTGGATAAGTGGATGATTGATGGACAAGTATTAGAAAGTGGTATATAGGGGTGTAAATCTGTCAGATTTAAGGAGGGATCAGCCCTTGGACCACTGTTGTTTAATTTATATATTAATGATATTGGCAAGAGATCTTCAATTGTTTGTTGATGATACAAAGTCAGGCAGGCAATCAGGGATGCAACTGATATCCAACACTTACACGATGATTTATTATTGTGGGTATGGAGGGCAATATTGGGGAAAAGGAAAGTTACCAGTGGAGTTCAGCAGGGCTCTGTGCTGAAACCACTACTTTTCAACATTTATATCAATGATATTATTGCTGAAATTCAAGGAGATATTCAGTTGTTTGTGGATGATGTGAAGCTGGGGAAGGTTATTGAGAGTAGTGATAATGTAGTAGCTCTTTAGGAGGATCTGAATAAGCTAGAAACATGGGCAGATGAATAGGGATGTTAGTATCTTGCTAAATGTGAGGATTTTAATTTTGGTAACTTCAGATGGGATATTGCATACTCTATATGTGGAAGTATGTTGTAGGAAGTTGAGGAAGCACAGAAGCTTGCGGTTATGGCGGATAGAAATTTGAAATTTAAGGGGCATGTTGCAAATCTGATTAAGTCCCAGAAAACTGCTGCAATATTAAGATAACATTAATCAGCAGAGATAAAATGTTAGTGATTCCATTGTACAAGGTCCTGATCAGGCCACATCTGGACTATTGTGCTCAAATCTGGTCACCAGGGTTTAGAGGAGATGAAGATACTTTGGAGAGCATGCAGAGTTGATTTCAGAACTGTGGAATGTTAGTTATAAGGATCCCACCCCAAGACTAATTGAGGAGGCTATTGATTCTCCCTGCTATAAATTATTGAAGAGATTATCAAAATCTCTTACCCCTCCCCTTACTGGACATGTTACATGCAATCTATTTCAGATATTTCTTTCTTTTGGTGAATAAAATTTACAAACAGATAGAGGTACCCTATATGGAATTCCCCACATCATCCCTGTTTGTAATTTTTTTCTGGGAACATTTTGAAAAACGAGATCTTGACTTGGCCCCTCTCAAACCTTCTATCTGGCTAAGATATGTTGATAGCTGTTCTCTACCTGACCTCATGGCCCAGACACTCTTTCGTCTCTCTCTCTCACCTTAGTAATCTTAATCTTTACACTAGAATCCAATTTACAATGGAAAAGGAAACTAATAATAGTGTAGACAACTCCTAGACAACTAGGTAAAATGCCTACCTAATGGTAGCCTGTCCTTTTCAGTATACAGGAAACCCACTCATACAGGCAGATACATTCACAAATTTTTCCATCACCTCCTTTCCACCCTCTTAACAATATGGCATCATTAAAACAATAACCAATAGAGCTTATAACCTTTGTTTCAATGAGGTCTCTCTTGCAGCAGAACTCAATCATATATACTACACCTTCCTATCTAATGGCTACAGGTACCACAGATTCAGAAAAAATAATCAATCATTCCCCCAATCCTTGATCTTCTCTTCAGAAGAATTTAATAATACTCTCACCATCCTTTACATCCAAGGCATATCAGAAAAAAATAGCTAGAATCTTAAAGAAATACTACCTCTGCACAGCTTTCAAGCCCCACTTGAAATTAGCTACCCTTATTTGCTCCAAGACCAGATTCCTTCTCTCTCGTTCTTAGTTCCTGGTGTATACAGGTTCATTCTTCCTGAAAGTCAGCCTACTATGGATGGACAGACTGAAAGATCAGCCATCATCAAGATAGAAGAACATAAAAAAATATATCTGTAGTCATGACTACGGTCAATCAGGCCTTGCAGACCATGCTTTGGATACAGCTTATATGGGAAACACTAATATTTCAAGATCCCAATTTACATATGAGGCTGCTAACAAGTACCCAGAGAGAGAACACCCACTTAGTTAGGACTCCAGTTTATCACCCATATGTTTTCCTTAGTTTTGTTTTGTCTGTGTGTGCGCGTGTGCATTACAAGTTTCATATTGTGTTCCCTGAAGATGTCTCTGTGATTGAGATAAAATATTGAAAAAATTAAATAGTATTTTTAATCCTTTCTCAGTGCTGTCTCATTCCATTAAATGTCCAACGAGTTCTTCCCAGCACTTAAGTCTTAACACATGGATAGTTGTGTACTTAGGGATCCCAAGTCCTTGGTCCATTTTTATTCAAACTTTACATTAATGATATTGGGAAGAATTTAACAGGGGACATACAGCTATTTGCTGATGAAGCAAAGATAGGCAGGGTAATCAGGAATGCAATTGATATGCAATACTTGCAGAACAATTTGAATAAGGAATTGTAGGCATGTGAAAATGGTCACCTGTTCAATGCTAGTAAATGTAAAGTTATGCACTTTGGAGATATCCAAAGGCATATTATTCTGGCAGGATTAAGCTAGAAGAAACTGACTGGGCTAGGAATCTTGGATGTTAGCAAACAGGAAGTTGAAGTTCAGAAATCATATAGCAAAATCTGCAAACACAGCTGAGAGGATAATAGCTTCTTTTACAAGGCCTTGATATGACCACAGGTCTGGTCTCCTGATTTCTGTAATGATGTTGATACAGCAGAGAGGGTGCAAAAGAGTGATAAAGATGACATCAGGACTGTGGAACATAAATTATAAGAAGAGATTGAGAATTTGTGGTCTGCAGACACTAGCAAACAAGAGAAAGAGGAGGTCATATGACAGAGACATACAAACTTTTGAAAGGATCATACAAGATACCAGCAGATGGAATTTTTCATTTTATGGAAGGTGGAGAGAGAGAGGACGAGAGCATCCATGGAAGGTGAGAATGAATTCATCAAAAAAAGGCATGCGAGCTAGATTTTCTTTCCTCATAGATCTGTGCATAACTGGAATGGCTTGCCTTTGGAGGTTGTAATGATAAATGGTGTGAATGAATTCAAGAGAAGGTATGACACGTGATCTCCCTCGATGAGTCTCTGACTCTGGAGGTCGCTTGTAGTAGTAATAACACATAAAGGAAATTTAACCTCCATAGTTCGGCTGGAATGGACGATGCCCACTGATGGGAAAGAACTGAGTTCCAATGCAGATAGGATTGACTGTCCTATCATAAGCAGTTTCTAAGAAGTCAAGTTATGTGGTAGTGACAGGCCAGTGAGCCTAACACGAAAATTATGATGATGATGGGGTGTGATAAAGGAAATTTTCACAGAAAATTGTGTATATTTCTGCAAATGATTCCATGAACTATATCCAATAGTTCATGGAATCATTTGCAGAAATATACATAAATTTCCTTTATCACATCCCATCATCATTATCATTTGTTTGGGTACCCAAGTATGTTGTCCAGATGATGAGTTCAAATATGGCAATGTAATAATGCAGGACTGATAATCACAATATGGATTAGATTCCATCATTATAGTGTTTCTGATTCAGTATCTAGCTTCAACTAGTGACCAAGACAAATTTCATTAGTCATAAATTCACCCACTACAATATGGATGGGCAGACAAAATGACACTAACAGCTACTTATGCATAGTTGCAAAATATATATCTAAAAACAAGTTATTTTAAAATTTTTATTTAAAAGATACAATAAATTAATTCACTTACTATCATATAAAAACAACTGCAAATAAATATTGTCATAAAATATTAAAAATGATTCAATTCTATTTAACACCAAAATATGGAGCTCAAACCAGTAAAGTTATAAACAAACTAAATACATACCTTGTGTAAGTACATAACCATCATGAACTGGAACTGCTGATGTGTGACTTGCACCACTGTCAACTATAATACCAGTAGATCGACCATTAGCAAATGCTGCCAGTACAGCATTTTTAGCCAGAAAAAAGGCAGGTATATTATATTTTTCAAACATCAGTTCTGTTAATCGCTCCCTCTTGGCTCTCAAATTCCACTAATAATAAATAAATGCATAAATTTTATTTCATATGCTTAACATGGTGCCATAAAATTAAATGCCATATGCATAATTTTGTAAACATACTTATAATTAAACCCTTTGCAGTATACAATAATTATTTTGATTAAACAAAAATTCTATTACTTAAAGTAATATGCATAAAGCATGCAGAAAGTGCTAGCCATCTTTATTACAACTTTGTTAATTAATTATTCATTTGATTAAATTAAAAATTAGAGAAAGTAATTTTTTAACTTTTAAAATGTTTAAAATTTTTTAATTTTTAAAGTAACCTGCAAGTAATGTTTTTTTTTTAATCCTAATTGTATGATACACAAATTCAATCTACTTTAAATGCAAAAACACCTTATGGACATATTTGCTACATACTTGACTAAGGAGGCACGAAAGTGAATTCAATCATCATCTCATCACCAAATTCCTGGTATGTATCCTCAGGGAATCGATCTACAGGATATCGTGATAGTACTATGTGAAAAGTTTAAATAATTACTAACTTCCTATCATTCTTCTATTATCTGTCAGGACTCCAATAATCAGATGATATATTTTTGTCTTCTAAGGTAATTCTTACTGCATCATGGTGTCTTCCTCTGGGTATTTTTCCAATCACCCCCCCCCAAAAAAAAAACTTATTTTGTTAATCTTTCCTCCCATTCCAATTAAGTGGGCATATTACTTGAGATTAGTTTTCTTATAGATTCCTGAACTAACAATGTGAAGTTCTTTCTTAATGTTCTCATTTTTAATATGACACTGCCATGTGATGCTATCTAATCTTTCTCAGGACTTTCATATCTGTGGTCTTTAGTCTTTGATCAAGTGTACTATTTCTAACCCAGCGCTTTCAGATCCATAAGTTAAAATTGGTTTGAACACTGTCTTGTATTCAGCTAATTTAGTGTTTTGACTAATTGCTCTATTATTCCACATAAATTTATTCAAATGATTTCTTATAATACCAGCTTTGCTAATTCTGCTATTTCCAAATTTAATTTGAGAATTAGCTGAAATGTTTTACTTGTTCTATAATTTCTCTATTCAGGATGTAGTTCATGCTTTCAACGTTCTAGCCTATCTTTATAGTTTTTGTCTTTTTTCTACTGATTTTCATACTGAATTTATTATAGCAGTTATTCAATGTACTCAGAAAATCTGCAAAGTTGTGCTGGATTTATTTAAGAGTATAACATCATCTGCATAAAGTAAAGAGCTAAGATTAATGTCTCCAATTTTGATATCAGAGATAATGCCACATTCCTTCATAATTGATCCATACAGATGATGAATAACAATTGTAATAATATGTACTTTTGCCTCACACCTAATTTAGTATCAAACCATCTTCCTGTCTCCTTCTATTTTAACAGTTGACTTACAACTGGAACTACGTTAAACAACACATTCTTGAAATAATTAATCCATCATTTTTTATATGAAAATTGGCAATAAAAAGACAGAGACCATGAAAATAGGCAGAAATATTGAAAACCTCAACTCTATCCCTGAATGGTTAATCTATAGAACAAGTAAACCATTTCAGCTATAGAAACTGTTTAATGTAGTTGTGTTTGTTTGTTTGTTTTCACCAGAGGTCAGGCCAGGATAAATGATTAACAAACATTTAGATTCATTTTAGCCAGTGGCTTAGCTAGAGCTTCTGCTGCCTGGGGCAGTCCCTGAGCGATGTAGTTCTGTTGTTTGTTTGTTTTTGCCAGAGGTCAGGCCAGGATAAATGATTAACAAACATTCAGATTCATTTTACCCAGTGGAGTAGCTAGAGCTTTTGCCGCCTGGGGCGGTCCCTGAGTTTGCCGTCCTTCTCAATACACACCAAAAATACTACAAAAAAGTCAAAAAGACGAATAGCATTTCTGATAATCTGAGGCTTAGTCACCACTGGTCAGATTGGCGAGCGTTTTCCCTGCAGCTCCCTGATCACCGTAAACTCCCAAACGCGCAGCAGTATGATAGATTTGTTTAAATCTAAATTCTAGACCAGGGATGGGCAACTTTTTTAAGTGCTGCTGGTTCGTGCTTGCAGCGCCACCACAGGGTGCGTGGGCATGCACAATTGCACCAAACTTTGGATCGTTTGCATACCACCCCACACTATAGCTATTTGTTAGTTTCGCCGTTGTACCATGTTTTCTTCCAGGTGCACTAATTTCTTTGTCCGCGTGTGTGTATATATATAAGAAAGCAATTAAATAATTGCTTTCTTCATGCAGCTTTTAACTTTAATGAAAATCGGATTATGCGGTGTAAAAATGTGGACAGAGACACAGACACTGACAAAAATTATAATTTGGATTCGGAAAATCTCATCACAATCATTCTGTGCATATACCAACCAAGTTTCAGCAAACTAAAAATTAGTACAATTATAAGCCGACCTAAACACATACAAATGAAAGAAAGGTATGCATGCAACCTAATCACGTGCAGATAACACTTCATAATCCTGAATATTAATAACACATTTCACATAGCTTTAAAAATAACTTACCATATTTACTCGAATATAACTTGCCCTCACATATAACTTGCACCCCCCTGATTTTATTTCACAAAAAAAGAAATTGAAAAGTTTCGAGTATATCTGACACAGGAAAAAAAAAAAGTTTAAACACGTTTCAGGGCGATAGTAACTCGCTTCCCGTGGTAAACCACATGCCTTCCCCAGTAGCCAATAGTGACTGCAGACAGAAGCAAAAACAGGTCGTTTTATTCTATCACTGAATAAGATACAGAGACATTTGCAGTCTGTGTAATATATTTCTCAACAAATAGTGCAATTAGAGAAAACTGGGATAAAAATAGCACTAACTAATGAATCACTTGTCCCACAGAAACTATGCTATTTAGACTCAAGAAAATGATATGTTGCACTGGCAAACACGGTATCTAACTAAAAACTAGATGTGTGGAAGTCTGTTCCCCAGCTCAAATGGAAGGCAACAATAAAAATAAACGGAAAATGTTAAAATTCGTAAATGTGTTAAAACTAAGAAATATATAGTGAATATTTTTATGGCAGTTTCAGATATTGAATTTGGTTGAAGGGAATTAGCATTTCAATTCAAAATTTGTCAGCTTGCTTTTATGTTTGACTCACAAGATCTTTTGTTAATACCACACCAGTTATATGCATGTCTTCATAGCTGCTCTATCTTTACTGGCCTAGTACCATAGCTGTCTGTTCATTAGTTATTCGTGAAGAATTGTTCATTAAGTATCTCAAGTCTTGTAAATTACTGGTAATTTTTACTTGAAATGATGGAAAGAAGTTGGTGCTATTTGGGTAGGATGCACACAAGGAAACTGCTCTCTAGCTAGGAAATAGCAATCGTAGTGTGAGATATATGCGGGAATTTTACGAAAAAAATTGAAAACATTAGTTTCTGAAAATACCCACATATATCTCGCACTACGATTTTTAGCTTTAATTTTTTGGGGAAAAAGTGTGAGTTATATTCGAGTAAATATGATATGTTTATGGCAATGTAAAGGAAATTTGCTTTTATATCTAATAAGTTAAACATATTAATTGACCATGAATACTTTCAATCCATATTTTAATGACATGATTTAATAAAATCCAAATCCCCACATATATATATACATATATATACACACACACTTTAGAAAGCGGATATGTTCTTTACGAAACACGAAAAGATATATCAAATGATGGTAAAGGAGTCACACCACATCTGGCTGCCTGATGAATGATGCAACAACTGAACTGGACGAAACTTGTACATCAGTATATCACAGAGATAGATGACTTGTAAATAGGATCTTTGTTTCTTATTTTCTTATTACTTATTATTACTAAAACAGTTGGTAGGGTTTGCTTCTTTATTGCATTTTTATTTGGTATCACTGTACTTAATAAAATGGTATTATATTAAGTTAAAATATACAAGTCAGTGAAGATGTTTGAAATGTATTTATTTATTTAATTATTTTTTAAGGTGAGCACTGGGTTCCGTGCCGGATAAAAGTTGTTGGCGTGGCACATTTGGCACGCATGCCAAGGGTTGCCCACCCCTGCTCTAGACTAATCATAGATAAAGAATACAATACATATGTTTTCAACGGTGTCGATAATGATCCAAATGATATAAATGTGTAACAGATTAAAAAACACTAATGATGAATCAAGCATTTTAGCATTTTTTTAGGGTAAAAACAGAATCATGCTTGTTCATTTTTATACATGCATCAAAAGGGTTAAGCAAAAACCTTAATATAATAGGGAACAGCAGAAATATTATTACTGGAACCCTAAAACCCTGTCGATGGCCTTAGTTATACACAAAATTAGAAGAAGAAGAAAAAAGAAAACCATGCATTTTCACAAATGTGTACTGACTGTGCGCCTGCTACTGAGACGCAGTCGCCACGGAATAAGCAATAACCAATAAAGCAACTAATACACTTTTTTGAATGTTAGTCAGGTGGGTTTTAATTTATCGTCCTACATGTTTCGCCGATTTTTGCTATTGGCATCTTCAGGGAATACAACTGGTAAGCTATATGAAGGTAACAGACTAGGTTTTAACTGACAGTTCTAATTCATACAAAATTAGTATTGTGCGAGACAATACGCATTGTCTCGCACTGTCGGCATCTTCAGGGAATACAATTGGTAAGCTATATGAAGGTAATAGACTAGGTTTTAACTGACAGTTCTAATTCATACAAAATTAGTACTGTGCGGGACAATGCGTATTGTCTCGCACAATACTGATTTTGTAACCGTCAGTTAAAACCTAGTCTGTTACCTTCATATAGCTTACTAATTGTATTCCCTGAAGATGCTGATAGCAAAAATCGGCGAATCATGTAGGACGATAAATTAAAACTCACTTGACTAACATTCAAAAAAAGTGTATTAGTTATTGTACAAGTAGTCAAGGAAGAAAATCACAATGAATAAAGCAATCGCCTTACCATGCGTTTTATTGTTTTATTTTTAAGAATTTGAATTATAGTATGATAGGGAAATGTAACGGTTTTGTTATATTTATATTTTGTTTATTTTAGCTGCAAGTATAGTTGTTAAAAACTAATTATTAATTAAGTAATAAAAATTACTAATTTAACATAAAAGAATCGTCGACAAATAAAATTGTGTCTCACATGAAACCCCTCCAAAAAAGTGCTGTCTGGGGTGGACCATCCCCCTCCCTAGCTACACTACTGATTTTACCTTTGTATAGTTCAGTGGCATGTAGCTTGTATCTTGTACATATATATGTGTTTTCCTGATGATGACCTCAATACAGAGGTTGAAACGTAGACTGTTACTTGCTTAATGTTAAGTAAAATAATTATTCTAACACGTGTGTTGTGTCTCCATAAATTCTTCACTATGAATGCTGATCGCCATGTAACCTTAAAGGAAAGAACTCTAATATAAGAGTTCTGAGAAAGATTAATGGAGTTACAGATGGCATCAATCAGTATCACATTAAAAATGAAGATATTAGGGAAGAATCTGCCATTGGTAGCATTCAGGAATGTTTTAGTAGAGCTAATCTCAGGTGGTATGGTCACTTAAATAGAATGTTCTTTGCCAGGTTGGCAGGAAAAAGACCTAGAGGAAGACTAAGACGTAGGATTGATACAGTAAAAAGCACCTTAAATGACAGAAATATAAGATCTAATAACGTTGGAGTCTTGACAGATTAATTTGGAGGAAAATTGTTGATTGGATATTAATAATGGTGTAACTTTTTCATGCCGTTCTATCATAGTTATCCTGTACACCTACTGAGTATACACATCAGGAATTTGATGATGATGGTGACATAAAATAATAAAAACTGTTATCATAAAGTGGAACAATATGGAAATTTAACGTGGTTAACATGAAATATGGCAATTTTCTTTAAATTAATAATAAAATATAAAAGTTTATATGTTACTCACAGAAGCCTCAGACATTAGTACAGGATGCAGCTGAGTCTCTGACTTGATATGTTTGCTATATATATAATCAAGTACCTTTTCAAATAAGTCCCAATCTTCAACTGAAAAAGGTGAATAATTAAATTTTAAATGTTATAAATTTAAAGTTATAATAAAATATTATAATCTGAAAATTATTAAAAATAACTAAATCAAAGGAATATATGTTTGCTATTGCACACAATATACGCAACTTATTAACCAATTAAAAAAAAAAAAGTCAGGTTACAACAGTTTTACAAATATCATTTTTTAACAACTAAATTAAATACAGGAAAACCTCGCTTAACGTGAATTCAATATGCATGATTGAGTGAAATGATACTACTGCTTTGAGTGAATTAACCTCTCTATCGGCCATGGTGGATGAAAGAGTGATACCAAATTGCACTTCTTATCCATGTTGTTCAATAGGTGTTAGAGGAGAATCGTATCCAGATTTTGCTGAACGTCTGTAGACGTCATGGCCAGTTAGGGTGTTAATCAGTTAATGTGAGTTTTTTTACGTTATGCGAAATTTTATGTTATACAAAATTTTTTGTTGCCAATCTGAGCGAGCGGCACTTGTCAATGTAGCAACCAGTAGGCAGCGGCTGGCGACACTCAGCAATTGACTCAAATAATGTGCTATCTCTGTTGTCTTGCTCAATCACTTTTCCTTCATTTTGCTTTAATTCAAATACCAACAAGGCTTTATTATATTCAACCCCTGATATGGAAAAGAGAATGACTGATAAAGAAAGCTGCAGTAATAAAAAGAGAAGAAAAGTAATTACGTTAGAGAAAAAGCTGAAACTCATTAAGAGACATGAAAGTGGCACCTAGTAATACAATGACAGGGCCGTCCCGTGCAGTAGCATACTTTGCTGCCGTGTCTCCCTTATTTTTCGTATAGTTTTATGCCAACTTTGCTGCCCCGCGCAAATGCACGTCTTGCACCGTCGGTAGAGCCGGCCTTGTAGAATGATTGTGCGAGACCTAGGATACAGTGAGTTTACAGTTCAGACTATACGATCAATTCCCATTCAGAACAGTTAAGTGAGAATGATCTCCTTCAACTAGAAGAACAACATGCATATGAAGAAGATAAGGAGTGCAAACAAGAAGAGAATGTCACGACTAAGAAGCTAACTACAAAAGAACTTGAGCTAGTCTTCAATCACACTGAGCATGCTAAGGAAATTTTGTTTGATGCTGATCCTGGAACGAAACTTCAAAGTCTGCCGAAATCTTGATAAAGCAATTGCCATCATCATCATCATCAAATTCCTGCCATGTACCCTCAAGGGGTGTACAGGATATCATAGTACTACATGAAAAATTTACATCATTACTAACTTCCAATCTACAATTTTCCTCCAAATCAGTCTGTTACTTGTCAAGATGCCAACATTATCAGATCTTATATTTCTTTCGTCTAAGGCACTTTTTACCGTATCAATCCACCTATATCTTGGTCTCCCTCTGGATTGTTTTCCTTCCAACCTGACAGAGAACACTTGTTTTGCTAATCTTTCCTCGCCCATTCAGTTTAAGTGACCATACCACCTGAGATTAGCTCTGCTAATGCATTCCTGAATGCTGCCAATGTCACATTCTTTCCTAATAATCTTCTTTTTAATATGATATTGCCATTGATGCCATTTGTTCATGCCTCTAATCTTTCTCAGAACTCTCATATCTGCGGTCTCTAGTCTTTGGTCAAGTGTTTTACTTCTGATCCGGCTCTCAGATTCATAAGTTAAAACTGGTTTGAACACTGGCTTGTATACAGCTAATTTAGTGTTCCAACTAATTTCTCTCTTATTCAATATGAATTTATTCAATTGACTTCCTAGCATACCAGCTTTGTTGATTCTGTTGTCTATTTCCATATTTAATTTACCATCTTCACTAAAAATTATGCCTAAGTGGCTGAAATGTTTTACTTGTTCCACAGGTTCTCCTTTCACAACACAGTTGACATTTTCAATGATTCTGCCTATTTTCATTGTCTTTGTCTTTTTATTGCTGACCTTCATACCATATCTATTACAACAGTTATTCAATTTAGTCAGAGAATCTTGCAGACTTGTAGTGGATTTATTTAGAAGTATAACATCGTCCACATAAAGCTGACTTTATCATCTCCAATTTTGATATCATGTTTAATACCACTTTCCTTCATAATATGATCCATATAGATAATGAATAACAGAGGGGATAATGCACATCCTTGTCTCACACAAGATTTAACATTAAACCATCTTCCTGTACTTCCTTCAATTCTAACAGCTGACTTACAACTCAAATAAAGACTAAATATTGCTTGATATAATGCAACATTGATACCATATAACTGTAGCATATTGAATAGCTTTTCTCTTGGCACCTTGTTATATGCCTTTTCCAAATCGACAAAACTTAAATACAGATCTTTGTTATATTCCCATGATTTCTCCACTATTTATTGTAAAGTGAAGATCTGATCCTGACAGCCTCTATTTGAACTGAATGCAGCCTGTTCTTCACCAAGCTTTTCTTCCACAATTCTTTTCAACTGTTTCTCAAGCAGACTTGCATATGTCTTACCAGGAACACTCGTAGGAATATACCTCTGTAATTCTCACATTCAGTTTTATTTCCCTTTTTATATATGGGTACTATGAGAGCTCTACTCCAATCATCTGAAATTCGTCCCTCTGTACAGGCATTCTGAACTATGCAGTGTAGCCACTGTAAGACTTTTATACCACTGCTGCCTTTCCACATTTCAAGCCTTTGATGGCTTTTTCTACTTCAAGTATGGATATGTATTCCTGACTGCATGCCTAGTCAATGTTTTTTACCACTGTGCTGTCATCACTGCTTGTTTCATTTAGCAGTTTTTCAAAGTAATTACTCCATACTTCAAGGATATCTTTTTCTACTGTTTTCATGTCATCTTTATCATCTCTAACTCCTTTTACAGCACTCTTTCCTCCATTCCTAAGCTTCTTCAACAACCTCCAGAATATTTTGCCACCCTCTTGATATTTATTTTCTATGTTCTTGCCAACGTCCTCTCATGACTTTCGTTTAGCCAGTTTTACACTGTGTTTAGCTTTCTTACTTTTGTCTCTATATTCTCTAAGAGCACAAGCTGCCTTATTTGCCAGGAACTTTTGATAGGCTTTCTTCTTTTCCTTCACTGCGTCTTTAACTTCCTGTGTCCACCATAAAGTTCTAATTTTTCTATCCTTGCAGACAACTTCACCACATGCCTCTCTGGCTGAATCAATCAATGTTTTCTTCAAGGCTTGCCATTGAATCTCCAAGGTTTGGTTCCTGTTCTCAAACTCTTTCATTTTTTCTTCAATAATCTTTGTGTATTTTAGTCTACAGTTCACATCTGAGAGCTGCTCAACTTTTATTCGCTTTAAAACTTTCTTGCATATTATTTTCAGTACGAAATTCAATTTTATCCTGCTCAAGACTAAATAGTGATTGCTTCCAATTTCAAATCCTCTGTACACTCTGATGTCCTGCACCAGTGGGAAAACATCACTATCAACAATAATAGTCAATGAGACTTTTCTTATTCCTTGCCTCTTCTCTCCATGTGAATTTATGCACATTTTTATGTTGAAACATGGTGTTAGTAATAACCAGTCCATGTCCTGAGCAGAAATCCAACATGTATTTGTCATTATTATTGCTTTGGTCTTTTCTCCAAATTTTCCCAAAACATTTTTGTATGTCTGACAATCACTTCCTACTCTGCTATTTAGATCCCCAACAAGGACCGACTTTTCATTGTGTCAGTTGCTTTTTCTAAAGCCTCAAAAAATTCCTCCACTTCTACTTTAGTAGAACCTTCTGTGGGACCATAGGCACAAATAAGTCTCATTGTCCAGTTCCCCATTCTCATATTTGCCCACATTACTCTACTTGAGACTGACTGCCATTCAAGAAGATTAGCCTCGTATTTTGTGTTGAATACTATGGCTACTCCTTCTTTTTCTTGATGGTCATTGCCTGAATATGACATTTTGTATTTATTGCTCAGAAAGATCTCACGAGTTTGGTCTTTTTTGTTTCAGTCACCCCTATTATGTCGATCTGGTACTTATCTAATTCCCCAGCTAGCTCCATTTCTTTGCCATTCAGGCTTCTTATGTTGATAGTACCAATCTTTAACTTTGGTGATTTTGAGTTGGGGTTTGTTTTCAGATTTGTTCCAGTAGCTGACTTTTCGCTGTTCGCCCTGGTTCCCTGGCGAAAACAACGGGGGCCTTGGTTAACCGGGCGACACCCCAGCTGGCATGAAATTTTGTCATATTGTACCATCATTTTGTATTTTGGTTTAAGCCAATAAGAATACAATTTGGTCGGCTAAATCCCAAATTGCCAGCCCATCCTCGTTCATTCAATATCCAGGTAGATACCCAACAGGGTGCACCACGAGATGGTGAGGATTGGACATTAGGTCAGAAGCCCTGGTCGGTTCTCCGCATTCCTTGAAAGGCTATGTGGAGGTCTCCTCTCAGTTATACAGCTTTGACCCTTAAGCACCCCATATATATGACCTTTGACCCTTAAACACCTCAATCCCATGACAAGATGAAAAAGTTGAACACTATTCAAACATCTTTACTTAATTTATTTTGTAAAAAAAGTAGCTCAATCAAATGTTTAGATATTAAATAAAAATTTTAGTAATTGATTTTTATTAACTTTGATGATTTTTCCTCTAATATAGATTAGACAATTTTTTTTCTTCAAATTTATGCTGATGGATGAATTATAATTATTCCTATTGTTTACTGTATTTGCTTAATGTGATTTTGCTTATCGTGCATTAAGTGATGGATTAATTAATCACGTTAAGCGAGGTTTTCCTATACATCCCATTCACCAGAAAAATAAATAAATATTCATCATTTTCAGGTTTTGAAAATAATAAATAGCCTTAGTCCTTCAGACTATAACTCTTTATCAGGACATTTTGTAAGTTTAATTCCTGGTTATTATTCATGACACCTCCAAGGAGTCCGAAGACTCATCGCGGGAGGACACCTACTATACAACTGTCTCCACCACTACGCCGAATCTCTACTATCAATCAACACCATCTACCGCCCACCACCACAAGTAGTATTTTTTGTCTGTAAATTGCGTGTGTTCTGAAGGGCCGATTTGTCTGTATGCAGGATGAAAACCCGAGTTTCCGGGAGAAAAAACCCTGCTACCTCCGTATGAGATCGGCTAACTCACCTTTGATTGAAAAAGTCCACATAAAGATTCCTCCCATCACAACGAGAATCGAACTTAGGCCTATTCCAATCGAAGGGCGCAATGTACCGTCGTTCTTCCAATTGCGCTACGGAGGCGTATAGCCAAGGTCTAGTAAAGCCATAGTCCTTCGGACTCTAACTCTTTATCAGGACATTTTGCAAGTTTAATTCCTGGTTATGGTTCATGGTAGTGATGATATGATCATTTCAATGGACTCTTGATGCTTGGCAACATCTTTCCAACACTAAATAAAGCCATGAGACATATGCTTATGGTACTATTTCTTCTTCTTCTTCTAGCTTTCATCTTCTCCTTGTAGTTCCACTATTTCCTGTCCTTAGCTCTTCCAATCCAGAATCTGCATCTCAGCCAAATCTTTTCGGATGTTATCCTCCCAGCATCACTAGTCTTCCTCTAGGTCTCCTCACATCAGTTCTCAGCTGAAAAATTGTTCAACCATTCTCTCTCTTAAGCTATCTCACCTGCAAGTTCTGATTTCATCAGTTAGTAGTGGGGGAATTCATGCAAATGATATTATTATTATTATTATTTTATGTGACACCTCCGGGGAGTCCAAAGACTCATAGAGGGAAGGCACCTACTCTACCACTCTGTCTCCAGACACTCAATCCACCACCACCACCACCACCACCACTAGTATTTTCACAGACAATCACAAACATCCATGTCCATGGCAGGATTCAAACCCGCAGCCTTTTGGCTGGAGAATGGATACGCTAACCACTCAGTCAACCAGACTGGCATATAACCTGTGATTATATCCTATTCTCCATTTTACAGTTGTGTTAACTCTTGGAGATCCAATGACTAATCTAATGATTTTAATTTCAAAGATCTGTGTTTTTTTGTTAAAATCTTGTTCTGTTATGGTTCAGGTTACTTCTTAAAATAGAACAATTAGTTTAATGAATACCTTGCATATTTCTACTTAATTTAATTTAATTAAAGTAGAGATATGCATTTAATTTATTTAATTCTGTTTGGGACAATATTGGAAGATAATAAATGATGTAATGAACGATAAAATCACTATATCATTTATTCTAGTTTGTATACAATATCTATTTAAGTTTGTATTTTTGTATTAATTTTATTATAGAAAGTAAATAATATTATAATTTCATCAGATTTGAATAGCAAATTGTCATTTACCTGCTTGTTTTTACATACTTTTCATATTTGATATTTTGAGTTTTCTGACTTCATTTATTCTAATGTCTTCAGCATTTTCTTCAGCTAAGCAAATACCATCTGCATATTGTAATATTACTATTCTACTCATGTTATATTTTGCAATTTCTTTAATACATTTTTCTAAAGCTGAATTAAACAGGATGAAAGGTGTTACGTCATTGGTTTTCTATAAATTTGCTACTATTATCTTTCCTGTGCCAACTAAGAATGAATCTCTAAACTATCTCTCTGGGATCCGTTTCCCTTTTCAAGCTCTGACGATATTTGTTTGTTTTAGCTGTGCCAGTCAGAGCTTTAGGACAGAATATTCTTGTCCAAAGAAAGATTCCCAGAGGTCACATTACCTTATTAAAAGAATTAAGTAGCTTAAAGTAATCTTAGCATGAAGTCATGACCTAAATTGCTCTTAACTTCCTTTATATTCCCCTTATGCATAGGTCTGTGGATTTATGAGTGGTAAAATCAGTCTCATGCTCAGATAGAAAAACATGTTTATTAAATGGTCAAAGAGATTACAATTAAGTTTAACACTAAGGCTAATCACATTTTTATCATTACTAAATCACTAGTTAAGCAAGTAAGAAATGTTCAAACTGACAAGTATGCTCTTCACATTCCATGGGTAAATTAAATCCACATATAGCACAAAACATAAGTCAACTTGTAAACTAAATTTTCTGTCATTTTACTCCTTCACATTAGATTAAGAACTGCACAATCATAAGTTCTCAGACTACCAGTCCAATACAGTTAATAAATCAATGCACATGGTCACTATAAAGTTCTCTTTCCTCCTAGTCAAAATTCTTGTTCCTTCTTTCATCTAAAACTAATTATTACATAGATAAAAGAAAAGGTTTTAGTATTTTACCACCCTGATGTGATGATATCGTGATTCTTTCGCCCGTCCTTTTGTGGGGATATCTTTCTGCTACGGTAGGTTGCCGCCAAGTAGAAATCACGTGTTGGTCACAAATGGGGCATTTTCTTTGCTGGACACACGCTCATCTCATGGTGTGCTGTTGTTAGCTCGACCACTATCAAAGGGGAATCCTTTGCTATCTCACATCGGTAAAACTTTACCGATGGCCCGAATTGGAAACCTGCCGTCACCTCGTGAATAGGCTTGTCCGACTCGCGTCAGTCAGCAATGGGGAAAGGTTGTAGTCATTGTCAAGCTTCCTTCCGATCATCAGCATCGCTGGTCCGCACGAGAACACAGGAACAGGCAACAACAAGAAGGCAAAATAATAATAATAATAATAATAAAGAGAGAGAGCTTCAAACAAGCCTGAACTCGCTTTTATCCTCCTTCGTAGTACCCTCTTTCTGCCTTCGAATCTTATTCAAGGCACCTCCCTATTCGCTCTTACGAAGTGGTGTCACATTTCTGCTCCTCAATGAGCGTTCTTTTCGTGGAATGTGAATTCCATTCACTTTCCACAAGTGCCTCTGCCTCGGGGTTTACGTCATCGGCGGAGGTCAGCAAGCAACCTTTGGACTTTTCTTAGCACTTAGATACATGTCCTCGTATAGAGCACAATTTAACATTAAAGCTTTAAACAATATATTTGTGTTTAAATATGCAATTTTTTCTAATTTTCATTTTCTAAAGAAAATGTGACATGTTCTCTCATATAATATTCTTACTTTGCCAATAATACAAGTATTTTCTTACTTAGTATTGTGTTTTAGTTAAATCTTGAATGAATGATTCTTTTCTTGAAAGAGTCCTCATTCAAGATCTAACAAAGGGTATCTATTTTTTGCAATCCAGTCTCAACAGTGAAAAGTTCGAATCTAATTCCATTAGCCAACACCATGCTGTCAGGTGCAATTTTGATTACCATATAAATAATAAAGAAATAATGCCTATGGTACATTCATTTAATTGTAGAAATGTGATGGTTTAAAAAAGACTAGTAAAAAAAACCTGATATCACCATCACTTGCTTAATTATTGTACAGTTATTTGAGTATTAATTAATCTTTCTGTATTTTAGACCCTCTGAAGATATCACATAATTTTATAGAAAGGTGTATATTCAGTTTTAATTTAGTAATGTCTAACCACCCTACTAGAGATGATATGTTTACACATAATTTCTTTTCTTTCATAGTTACATGATCAGCATTCATTATAATAAATTACAGAGACAACTACTATGTTAAAGTAATAACTTAAAGTTAACATAAACAATAAAAAATGAAATAAATCAAATATAAATTATTTGATATATTTCATCTATCTACAAGCATAATATGAGTTGAAACCTGGAGTTATATTATTGTACATGAAGCTATGTCTCATGATAATCCACATACAGCAAAAGAAGTTAAATGAATTACAACTTATAAATCAATAAATTAATTTTCATTATGAAAAAATATTGAAAAATACACAATATATGCAGCCAATTCTCACTATAGTAAATGCTACTATAACAAAGTTACCTTCACAGGAAAATCCAGACACAGTGATAGTCAATTGTATTTGCTTAGTGAAATAAATTTCAATAGAAATCTCTGTACTCTATTCCATAATGAAATAATAAATAACAAAATTATTTGGTTAATGTAACAAAAAATTAGGAGTCAATGACCAAATGAAATGTATATTTTTCAAAGAAATTTTAAGACAGCGAAATCATATAAATAACCGAAACAGTAGAGATCAAATAAAAATTGCAAAAATTTACCAATTAAAACATCATTAAGTATCGGATACCACTGTATTTAAATGAGCATCGAAAGTCATACAGGGAGGATTACAAAGAATCCCAAAAGCAAATGAAGGCTATTGTTCAAAGCAATTAATTTCAACTAAGAAAACAGTCAATAAATAACTCTTCAGTTTTATTCTAGGATAACATTTTTCATAAACAATAACTAAGCCAATGAGAACTCACTGGCAAACTATGAAGAAAACATTGACTGACTCAGCCTAGAAGGCATATGATGAAGTTGTTTGCAAGGACATGTTGGATATAAGAAGTTAAAGAAGCAGTCCTAAAAAAGAAGAAAGCATATTGCAAATTCCTAGGAAATAAGTGAGCAGATGCCCTAAGAGAATACAACAACAACAACAAAAAAAAAAAAAAAAAAAGAAGGAAAAGTAAGTAAGAAAGCTAAGTGTACGCATAAAAGTAGTTAAACAAAATTCATGGGAAGACCAATAAGAATGCAGAAAATAAATACAAACAAAGGAGGCAAAATGTTGAATGTTATTGAAAAAGCTTACAAGTAGAAATTAAAAATGGAAACTCAAACTTACATGGAAATTATTTTAATCAATGTAAACTTTCTGCTTAAGTATTGAATGCATCCCAGTCCATTAACAATGGAACACAGCATAAAATGCAATAAAAGAATTAATTTAAAAAGTGCCACTACAATGTAAGTAAGACAGCACGCATTCAGAAAATTCCTAATTTAAATAAATAAATATTAATATTAACAAAATAATAATTAGGAATTTACAGAAGACTGATATAATGATATTTCCCATAAAGAGGATAACTAAAACCCCTCAGATCTGTTTAAATTTAGGCAGTATATATTATCATGTTATTTTATTAATATTTATTGATTTTTTTAATTTTTTTCCCCAATTAGGAATTTGCTGGCCATCTGCTATAAATAGAGAATAACAGTAACATAAAAATTGAAGATACAGATGTCTGGATAATTAACTTTGAAAGGCTTCTTAAATGATGGTGATGTAGCCAGAAGAGAAAAGTGGTAGAAAATATGCAAGAGAAATGCAGTCAAACACTTGAGGTAGAAAAAGGCATCAAAAAGATGAAATATTAAAAGGTAGCAGAAGCAGATAAGAGCTGACTAGAAATGTGCAAATATGAAAGCATAAAAGCACAACACAGTTTTATGTGGCCATACTGCATAATTCAGAATGCCTAATCAGAAGGTTGAATTCAAGATATCTCAAGTTGAAAGATTGATTACCCATCTATATAAAACTAAATCTGAATGTTACCATTATTAGAGGAATTTCCATAATAATTGTTCGAGATAAGGTCAATGCATAATATGTATGCATATTTGACAAGAGGTTAAAAAAAAAATTGTAGAAAAGAAAATTGGGAAGGATATGGTTTGTTAGAAATCATAGGAACATAAGGATTTGTATTGAAATATTGTAGATATATGAAAAGGTGCTCAAAAAATAAAAAATAAAAATAAATAAATACAGTTACATGTAGAAAATGGAACATTATACAGAGCAATGCTAGAGTGTATCCAGAAGAGAGCTATTTGCTTAATAGATTACCTTTTTCTCAATGACCCCCCCTCCAGTCACTTTCCCCCATAGGCACTGTTTATCCGTATTATGTCATTTCTACAGGTATTTCTACGGATGCTGCTCTGGTGAACTGGCTCCAACTATTCATCCTTCTGATCATGTACAAACTTGGGCAACTGCTGCTTGATCAGCATCCATATACCTCAGTTCCAAACTCATTGAACCAACTCCTCATTCTTTTCCTTCCTTCATTCCACATTTAGGAAGAGTCTTCTCTCTCTCTCTATATATATATATACACATAAAACACACACACAGTTTCTCTTCCTCTCTAACACACACACACACACCCTTCAACTCTTTCAAGAAACACATTAACAGATAGCTTTCTTCCTTCTAATCACTTGCCCACACATGGTACTGTTGTGTTATAGATTTTGAAACCTCTTGTGTGTGTGTGGGGGGGGGGTTGATATAAAAAAAATTATTAAAAAATATGGAGCATTTGGTATATCACAGAAAGTGTGTCATAATAGTTGTTAAACATTAAAAATAAATAATTTTTTTACGATGCAGATGTCTTTACAAGTATATTGCATTAACCATAGTAATAATCTAAATTAATTAGCTTATAATTTATTTTTAAGTTTATAAAAAGATATCTTACTCATTCCATCCTTCAAAAATGTTGTCATTTCCATTCCTTTTCTTGTTACATGAATACTCGTAGTATCTATAAAATACTTCTTTTGTATCGAGTTCTCGTTTGGTTGGCTACTGACATTATCCACCTCCATTGCTTCTGCAATCTGCTCCTCCATGACTCCAATCATACTAGGAATGTCTGCCTATGACATGAAAATAAAGTAAAAAAAACTAAATATGTACTGTGTGCATTTGTATAATACAATGAGTGGCCACTTTATTAGGAATCCTTTCCTTTAATGGAAAGCACATATTCTGGGTTTACAGTGATACTGCTGGACATGGCAAAGGCGTTTGACAGGATACCACATGGAATTCTAATCCGTAAACTACAACATATGGGAATGGATATAGGGTTGGTGAGATGGATAGCTGGGTGGTTGATGGAGAGATATCAAAGAGTAGTTTATTCAGGAGTAGAGTCCAAAAGACGGCCTGTGACTAGTGGTATGCCACAGGGTTCTGTTCTTGGACCACTGCTGTTTAATCTGTTCATTAACGATATAGGGAAGGGTCTAAGTGGGACAGTTCATTTGTTCGCTGATGATGCAAAGTTGGGTAGGGCGATAGTGAACGCAGAAGATGTCAAAGTCTTGCAAGATGACTTAGATAGATTGGAGTTCTGGACTAAGGAGAATGGATGTCAATTTAATGTGACAAAATGTAAGGTTATGCATTTCGGAGTGAAAAGATTAGCAGCAGTATACCATATTGGTGGAACTGTACTCCAAGAGATTGATGAGGCCAGGGACTTGGGAGTGTTGGTGGATAGGGAGATGAAGTTTAGGGGGCACATTGCGAAAGTAGCTAAATCAGCTCATCAACTCACTTGGTTGTTGAAAAATACCTTGACGAGCAGAGACAAGCAAGTTATTGTACCTCTGTACCGAGTCCTGATAAGACCTCATCTAGACTACTGTGCCCAGATTTGGTCACCTCGGTTCCTTCTTGATGGGGAGGAGGTGGAGAGGATCCAGAGGCGAGTGACTAAGATGATAGCAGGTCTATGGAATGAACCATATGAGAACAGGTTGAAGATTTGTGGGTTGCAGAAACTAGTTGATAGGCGGAAAAGGGGAGATATGATTGAGACATTCAAATTGCTAAAAGGATTCTATAGGATTAATTCAGAGGATATTTTTGAGATCAGGACTGGTGGTGGGAGAACTAGGGGACACCCATGGAAGCTGGGCAAGAGCATGGTTAGCAGGGGTGTTAGAGCTGGGTTCTTTACTTTTAGAGTGGTAAATGAGTGGAATAAGCTGCCAGAGTCTGTTGTGGGTGCTATGACAGTGAGCGAGTTCAAGGCAAGGTATGATAGATACTGTGAGAATGTTGAACAGTTGTGTGAACATGATGTTTAGGGCCTCCCTCGATGAGTCTAAGGACTCCCTGGAGTAGCCCGTAGTAATAGTAATAATAATAATAATAATAATAATAATAGTAATGTTACACAGTGATCAGCATTCATTTTACACAAATTATAGACTCTACAACTGTGTTATAAATAATTATTTTAATTTCCCAACGGTCATCATCTGGAGTATACACATATATATACAGAGACTGTGTAGCTCAGTGGATGTGGCGTTTGTCAACCACGGCGCTTGGCCGCACGAAGGAAGACTTGGTTTCGAGTCTAGTCGGCGACTAGAGGAAATTTTTCTAAGCCTTTTTTCGACCGGTTCCCGAGTTAGTCGATCTCTGGCACGGGCAAGCAGGTTTTTCCTCCCGGAAACTCGGGTTTTTCGTCCTGTAAACTCAAGAAAATCGACCGTAGAACTCACATTATTTCAGACATTAAATATATTGTGTTAGGGTTAGGGACCACGAGATGGCGGCACATTTGAGCCGTCTCTCTTCACTGAGTACCGTTTAATTAGTGATAGCCTTGGGCCATCTATCTCTGATTGGTACCAGTGGAGATTGAACTGCCCACTCAGTCTCCAAAAGTTAGATAGGGCTAAATGGCCTCGCCTACTCCCCGTATACGGGAATAAAAAGGCGTTAGCTGATTTTTTTTTTTTTTTTTATATACAGAGACAAGCTAAATTACATTTCACATAGTAGGCTGAAGAGACAATGATTTGATCAATGGTTATTCTACTGGCCTGACCTCTAGAGAAAATAAAATAAAATAAAATTTAAAAAAAAAAAAATTACAATAAATAAATGAAATAAAATAAATTAACTACATCAAAGCTATATTCTATTTAAGGTAACATCAGAGAAACATTCTTTCATGTAGATAGTTTTGTTACATTAAAAACGATGTCCTAAGTTAACATGATAATTGTTATATTAGATTTTTGATCCTGAATTACCTATTGTCTTATTTATAATTAACTCTTAGGGAGAAGGTTAAGTGGGGGTAGAATATGTGCTTTCCATATGCTTGGGATTTTTAGACCATCATTATTGTTAAAATTAGGGTGATTGATAAGAATCTCACAGGTCTCCTTAAATTTACGTTTATACCATGTTTTGGCACGATGTAAACAACTGGTGCTTTTCCATTATATGTAAAAATGTCCAGGGCTAATCAGAAAAAAACAGCTTGACCATAGTTATTATATTTAATGCGTCGTTTGTGTTCCTTTTTTCTGATAGGAATTTTGCATCCTGAGTAAGTTCTTTAATTTTGAAGGAGATTTAAAGGTGGCTTTATCGAATAACCAAATAAAAAAGAAAATGGAGAAGCTACTTAAATCAGTCACCACATGGCCCAAAGATACTGTTAAAAAATTAATTCTGCACTACACTCGTTTCCCTAGAATTTACGGTCTACCAAAGATTCACAAACAAAACACACTACTCCAGTCGATAGTCGAAGATACAGACAGCCCCAATTATCACCTAGCCAAGAAACTAGCGATCAACACTCAAGGAGTTGGTAGGTCATTTTATTAAAAACACAAACACTTTGTAAACAAAATCAAAGTCAAAACAAAATCATATTAGTTTTGACATCTCTCTCCTCTTCACAAATGTCCCAATCCTTCTATTATAGGACAAATTCCCTCCAGATATCACAGTGCTCTTTGCACGTGTACTACGTTCTGGCAACTATTTTGTGTGGCAAAACACTTTCTACCTACAAAAAGAAGGCACAGCCATGGACTCACCATTATCCCCCCCACTTCTAACTTTTACATGGAACATTTTGAGCAATGTGCTCTAGATCCTTCTCCTTTAAAACCCAAAGTCTGGTTTTTGTTGATAATTTTTTCTCTATCTGGCCCAATGGCCAGCAGGCAGACACTTTCCTCAGTCATCTAAACAAACAACACAAACGCATACAATTCACAACTGAGATTGAAAAGAAGAACACACTTCCGTTTCTAGATACACTTGTCACAGGTCTTCTTTCTGGCAGTCCTTTCTTCACTGTTTACTGGAAACAGACACATATTGGCCAATATATACACAAAAACTCTTACTACCACCGAACACAAAAACTAGGGGTAATTAATACACTAAAAAAACAGGGCTTTGAAGATTTGCTCCAATGAACAAGCATTTAAAGATGAATTAAAAGTTACCAGTAATTACTTCCTAAAAAATGGTTACAGACAAAATACTATCAACAAAATTCTGTACAAGACCTCACTTAAAAACAAAAATAAACAAGACTACAATAAAACTGTAACCATTCCATACATTAAAGGGATATCAGACAAAATAAACAGATTATTACAAAAATACAACCTTAAAGATACCTTTAAACCTCCTGCAAAATTACAGAACTTATTCAACTTATCCAGGATCCACTTCCTCCGCTGGCCTGCCCTGGAGTATACCGTATTCATTGCACTAATTTGCCCTGTATAGGGGGGGAACAGGATGCACAATTTCTATCAGAAAAAAGGAACACAAACAACACATTAAATATAATAATTAGCCAGCCTGGTTGGCTGATAGGTTAGCATATCTGCTCTCCAGCCAAAAGGCTGTGGGTTCGAATCCTGCAGTGGACGTGGATGTTTGTGATTGCCTGTGGAAATACTAGTGATGGGCAGTAGATGGCATTCAATTAATTATACATAGATGTGTAGTTAGTTGTGGTTAGAATGAGCTTAGAGTAGAAAGAGTTGTAGAGTAGGTGCCCTCTCTCGATGAGTATTTGGACTCCCTGGAGGTGTCACATAATAATAATAACTATGGTCAAGCTGGTCTTTCTGTTCAGCCCTGAACACTTTACATAGAATTGACTGGAAAAGCACCTGTTGTTTACATGGTATGAACATAAATTTAAGGCCTGTGATATTCTTATCACTCACCCTAATTTTAACAATAATGATGGTCTAAAAATCCCAAGCATATGGAAAGCACATATTCTAACCCCACTTAACCTTCTCCCTAAGAGTTAATTACAAATAAGACCATAATTAATTCAGGATCCTAAATCTAATATAATAATTGTCATGTTAAATTAGGACATCATTTTTACTGTAACAAAATTATCTATATGAAAGAATGTTTCTCTGATGTTGTCTTAAATAGAATATAGCTTTGATATAGTTAATTTATTTTATTTTATTTATTTATTTATTGTAATTTTTTTTTTTAATTTTTATTTTATTTTCACTAGAGGTCAGGCAGCAGAATAACAGTTGATCAAATCACTGTCTCTTCAGCATACTATATGAAATGTAATTTAGCTTGTCCATATATATGTGTGTATACTCCAGTTGATGACCTTAATATGAAGGTCGAAACGTTGGGAAATTAAAATAATTATTTTAATTATTTTAATTTCCCAACATAAATGTATCTTCAGTTCAGTTTTAGAGTCCATAATTCGTGTAAAATGACTTTATTAGGATTACCAATGAAATTATGTTAGAATGGTTTGTATTTTTTTTTTTTGTGCTTGAAGTCTTCAAAATTCTTCTCATTCTGAAAGATACATTTATTAAATAATTTAACATGAAAGATATGCTTTGGTTTGTTGCTAGTGCCTGGAAGAAGGTACAAGCATCAACAGTAAATAAATGCTGTCATAAGTTGTTGTCTGTCTTGACATATGATAATTCTTCTTATGAAAATAATGTATTAAATTTTCTTTAATGTATTAAAGGAAAAAAAGTTGTTCATGAGTTGGTGAGGTATGCAAAAAATGATGAAGGGTCCTGCTGCAGAGTATAGCTGGTAGGCTTAATCAAGACAATTCTTCTCATTCTGGACAACAGTTCAGCTCACCCCAAAAACTGAACTGAAGATACATTTATTAAATAATTTAACATGAAAGACATGCTTTGGTTTGTTGCTAGTGCCTGGAAGAAGGTACAAGCATCAACAGTAAAGAAATGCTATCATAAGTTGTTATCTGTCTTGACATATGATAATTCTTAAAATCTGGTAGGCTTAATGAAGAAAATCTAGTTGAGTGAATGAACACTGATAAAGAAGCACCCGTTGTTCATCACTATACTGACTGTGAAATTTGTATTATTCTGAATCCTGATAAAAACAATGAAAGTGATGAAGACAACAATGATGAAAATGAAACATATAGATAAAACCTACTACTGACAAGTTAACTAAGTTGATAATCAAAGAGCTACAGCAATGCATCTTCATGACAGAAGAAGAGCTAATAAATTTTCATTTGTGTAAGAAAAATTACACAGGGAAAGATCAAAACACATTAACCACATTGCAGCCTGGATGGCTGAGTGGTTAGTGCATCTGCTCTCAACAACATGCTATGGGTTTGAATTCCACCCTGCTTACTGGAGCTAAGTCGCTTGAAAAAGTTCCATGTTTGGTCTCTGAGCAGGTTTCTGGACCAATTAAAAAAATGAATAAAAAAATTCTTAGCCCACCCACCCACATGGTGAATGTAAATATAATGTAAATGGAAAATATCTCATTTACAAAATATCTTACCATTACCATCATCGTACCATTTTACAAAATATCTCATATACCATTTACTAATGTTTAACAATATAAACGTATTATAGGTTTGCATTAACCTTTTGTGGGTGGAAACTACATAAAAACTTCATTACACAAGGAAAGATCAAAGCACATTAAACAACTTCACTTCAAGATGTCCCCTGCCTTTGCAATATCAACTGAAAGTAATCCAGGTTGTCCTCAACCTCCAAACTTTTGTGAATTAATTCTACAATCCCAGTAAATGTCACCACTTTGGAAACACTGTGTGTGTGTGTGTGTGTGCGCGCGCGTTTGGCAATTAATAAACCTGTTTTCATTTATACTGTTTTTGATTAAATAATTTTTCACATTTTTCATACAATTTGCATTTAATACCTGCACCAATGACCTCAAGTGTGGAGAAAGGAAGTAAATAAGAAAAAACAAGAAATAGCAAAGTATATCTATTACAAGAATAAAGCATTAGAATGCGATATTGATCACAATTAACATATTACCTAAAAGAAACCAAAATCAATGAAGATATAGAAGAATGAAAAACTTTAATAAAAATGTAAAGCTTTTACCAAAATGTGCAGCTTTTACATATGGTAAAAGCTATACAAAGTTTATATAAAAAGCATCCTCTGAAGTACTTGGAAAGAAAAATAAAATATTAAAAAGAAAAACATTAAAAATCTGGAACACAGATATAGAAAATGAAATAAAGGAAATGGTATGACCCAAATTTAATAACAGAAAATAATAATGAAGAAATCAGCTCTGATATAGAACCAATTAGATTAGAAATAAAAGAAGCAATAAAGGTATCAAAAAAATAGAAAATAAACCAGATTAGAGTGGTCATAAGTTAAGACTATATCTATATTTAAGAAAGGAGACAGAGATGACTGTGGAAATTACAGAGAAGAAGTTTATTAAATACAGGTTAAAAAATGTACAGTAAAATCCCGAAAAAAAGCCTGGAAATATGGCAAACAATCTACTCTCAGAAGAACAAAATGGTTTCAGATGTGGAAGATCACATATAGACAATATTTATGTGTTAAAACAAATTACTGAAAAAAGACGAAACTTTAATTAGAGACTCATCTGGCCTTTATGAGGCTGCTTTTGATAAAATACACAGAGAAAAATTATGGAATATAATGGAAAAACAAGGATATACATTACATTTGGTAAAAGCCATACAAAATTTATATAAAGATACAACAATACAGTTAGGTAATAAATTAACAGAAGAAACTGAAATTAATCAAGGTGTCAGACATGGATGTAGCTTATCTACAACTCTATTCAATATATATACTGATCAGATTATTAAAATATGGAAAACAACAATAAAACAAGGTATTCGGTTAACCAGAAGAACTGTTTTCAATACAATGCTGTATGCAGATGATCAGAATGAAGATGACCTTCAAAAAATCAGTTTATTTAGGACTTGTTTGTTTGATTTTTTTTTTCTGTCCATTTTATTTTGTTCATGTGGCACCAGTACCACATTTCAAAAGCCTCTAATCTTTTTATGTCTTCTCTGCCCAGAATCCAGGTTTCACATCCATACAGTGTGATGCTCCCTATCAATGTTTTTATTAATTTTTTTTTTTGATTGTAGGTTGAGGTTTCCTGTTAAAATGCTTTTCATCTTAGAAAATTGGGCTTTTGCATTGTTCATTCTTGATCTTATGTCTTCTCTTGTTCTGCCATCTTCTGTTATTAGGCTTCCTAAGTATTTAAAGCTTTTTACTCGTTTTATTTGTTTCCTGCTGATGTCTATATTCTCTATATAGATAAGGGTTTTGCCTGTAACAAGGATTTTAGTCTTATCTGTGTTTATTTTCATTTTACATTTTCTGAAGTTATTATTTAGTAATTCTAGTATTGTTTGTAATGTTCTTCTGTTTTCTGCTACAAGGGCTATGTCATCAGCAAATCTCATAGCCCTTGTAGCAGAAAACAGAAGAACATTACAAACAATACTAGAATTACTAAATAATAACTTCAGAAAATGTAAAATGAAAATACCATTTATCTTTATGCTGCTAGTTTCCTGAATGGCATTTTCAATATATAAATTAAATAAACATGGTGAAAGTATACATTCTTGTCTTACTCCACTCCTTTATATATTATTTTCTCCTTATCATTGATTTTAATCAGTCCGTTTCGATTTTTATAAATTTGATAAATTATTTTCCTATCCCTCAAGTCTATGCCGATATTAGTTAGACAATTTAGGAGTATTTGCTGGTTTACTTTATCAAATGCTTTCTCTAAATCAAGGAAGCAAATGTAAATATTTTTACTAAAGTATATTCTTCTCTCTATTATTGTTCTTAAACAGAGTATTGCCTCTCTTGTTCCTTTATTCTTTCTAAATCCAAACTGGTCTTCATCCAGTAAACAACCTATTTTTGAATAAATTCTATTTTGAATAATTTTTAGCAGAAATTTGCTACCATGTGGGATTAAAGCTATTGTTCAAATTGGCTGCATTTATTGGCATTATTCTTTTTTGGTATTGGTATTATAGTTGATTTCATAAACTCCTTTGGTATTTCTCCTCTATCATAGATTTGGGCTATTAATTGATAGAGTAAAGTTTTTGTCTCATCACCTAGATTTTGTAGTAGTTTTATAGGAATATGTTTACACCTGTACTTTTTCCCTTACTCATTTCAGATAGTGCTTTATTAAATTCTTCTCGCATTATTGGGAGTTCTAGATTATCTTCATTTTGATTTTCTATGCTAATCTCAACATCTAGTTTGTTGCAATTATAGAGATTTTCAAGATAATTCTTCCATTAATATATCCTCAGATTCTATGAGTAATTTTCCATTTTCGTCTTTGATGGCATTGTGTTTTTGCTATTCTTATTAAATTTGAAAGTCAATTTGTTAATTTCTTTATAGGCTCTCTCTCTCTCTGTTTTTTTTTTTTTAAATAGTTCATCTATGTTATTATATTGTTCTTCCAGGTATTCTTTTTTGGCTTTTCTACATTTTCTTGTAATTTGATTTTTTAAGATATTTGTATTTGGCCACATCTTCTTTAACAGCATTTTTATATTTTCTTCTTTCATCCATAAGGCCAAGTATTTCATCCAATGTTTTTTTTTTCCGTTTTTAATAATTGATTTGACATTTGTAATATAATCTTTAATCATATTCCATTGGTTTTCAATATTATTCTGACTATTTATGTTTTCTGGAATGTTGTGATCAGTTGCCTCTTGGTATCTTCTCTTTACTTCTTTGCTCTTTAATTTTTCAAGATTCCATTTTATTGGTTTGTCTCTTTGGATTTATTTCCTATGTTTCAGTTATGTTTTCATTAAGACAAGGTTATGGTCACTACTGATGTTGGCACCTGGATAGCTTTTGCAGTTTTTTATTTGGCTTCTGTATCTTTTCTTGACCAATATATAATCTATTTGAATCCCCAAGCACTTTCCATCTTCTTTTTGGAACTTGAAATATGGCATTTGCTATAACTATCTATGTATACAAAATTCTATTAATTACTTTTCTCTTTCATTCCTACGTCCAAGACCAAATCTTCCTGAAACAGCTCTATCATTTATATTAATGTTGAAATAATACTAAATAATAATATTATATAATTGATATTAATATTGATAATGAAAATTCGATATTAATATTGATAATGAAAATTCGATATTAATATTGATGAATAATAATAATATTGAAACTGTATCATTTATATTAATGTATTTCATTTAATCACCAAACATTTATTTTACATTTGTTTGTTTGTTTCTTTTTACAAAATTTGTTGTTTCTAACAGTCCATGGTGTTTTAGGGAAGGGGAATGTGAGTAGAGTTGTACTGATGACTTATTATTAGGTGACCTCTGTTGGTTTGGCAAAACAGTAATCTGGCAAGAATTTAGAACAAAGGGACAGAAAATCAGTGGTATGCATGTATCCACAACACAGGGTACAATCGATTCACTACAGCATTTTATAGCAAACTCACTTATATAACCAACTATTAAAAAGCACCAAAACCCATAAGCACAATGCTAAGGAAATTCACTGCACCAAACTATTCACTATAACTGTAGTCCCTAGAGTTTGCTATAATAGTGAAAGCTGACCATAGTTACCTTTACATGGTCTAATATGCAAAAAAAGAGGGCCAAATTATATTGTTCATTACTTTACATTTGACACATTTTTAAAAACTACATCTTAAGTGAATTATGTGAGTTTGGAGATCAAGCACATCTCCAAGTTGTCCTAAAATGCTTGCTGAAAAATTGAAACATATAATTATGCACTTTCTTACTGCTATATGCACTAGTATAAATGAGTTCAGAACAGAATCATCCCGCTACTTCAAACCACTAACAGTTCTATTTCATTTGTCTCGAAGTTCTAGTTCTATATCACTGATTTTATCTGTCATGTCATATCATGTGAAAGGTATCCATCTATTGCACAGCCAACAAACTGACAAGCTCCAAGAATTTCTTGCACTGTTCCTTCTAATCTGCAAAGTTGCCAATGTGTTTTACATGCTTTACTTTTTTCGAGGATCCTTCAAATCTCGAATAATGAGTGAATCAGCACTTGAAACCACTTTGATTTGTACTTGTCAGTTCCATATAATCAGCTTAACAGCAATCTTTAGAAATTTCCAAATAGCTGTTACAATAGCAATGTCATCACTAACTTTGTTTGGTGCAAGAGAGGAAAGAGTACCCACTTCATCACTTACAACACCCTTCTCACACCTTTAGCCTGTCTGTACTGCCAGTGATGTAAATTAAAACATTAACAACATTAAGCAGGTTAAGTCAATCATAAAAGATGAATGAAAAATATGTTGTTTCTGTTTTTCTATTGCCATACTCCTATTATATGTCATTCTATTCTGATATTTGTTCTAATTTGACTGCTATTTTATTTACTATGTATATTTCTTGAATAGACTATGTGAGCTGGTTTGATATATTTAGATTAGTTAATATTTTAAATAATTTTTGTCTATTAATTTTATCAAAAGCTTTTTCAAAGTCAATGAAGGCAACATGTGTTTCTTTTTGAAATTCTCTTCTCTTTTCAATTAATAATTTTAGGGTAAAAACTGAGTCTATGCAAAATCGGCCTTTTTGGAATCTATTCTGTTCTTCTAGTAGTTTGCCCTCTACAATACTGTTTTTGTTTCACTATTAATATTACTGCATATATTTTTTTTTTTATAGCTAATAAGTCTCTCTTTAACCATCTGCCTATTCACATTTAAGCAACTGCTTATGTTTATTTACAATAAACCCTCCATTTAATGGACTTCGGATTTAACAGACAAAATTTCCAGTCCATATGTCACATGTGAAAATTAATACCCTGTTAATTTTAAAATGCTTTTAAGCAAGATTTCCTTAAAATTAAATTAACAAGTTTTTTATTTGTTATTAATTTCCTGTTATTTTTAACAAATTTTGGCGAATAGGCCATCATATGTTGGAAAAACACTGGTAAATTAGCCGACATAAATGAGTCACCACTCATAAAACATGTTCGGCGAATGATTAGGACGTAATCACACCAATCACACTGTAATTGGTTCTTTAGTCGCGTGGCATGACTTTCTGTGGCAGTTTTATTACACACATTTTCGTAATTTTAGGGAGTTAATTATAAAAAAACAGCAGAATTCAAAAGTTAAAAAGAACTTAATAGTTTTTTTCAAAGTAGGATTACCTAAACCAAGCACCTCAACATCAAACATTAACTTCACATTAACTTATCTAAAAGTGTGAAAATTGTGTTAAAAATTGTGTGTAAAACAATTTTTTTGTTATTACAGTGCTAATATTGCAGTATAATGTTATTACAGATATTTTTATTTTAAAAAATTCGTGATTTAACGAACTTTCTATTCAATGGACACCCCTTAGCCCCTATTAGTCTGTTAAATTGAGGGTTTATTTAATTAACTAATTTTTTTTACTGCTTCCACACACAAGGGGCCACAAGGTCTATAGCAAATAAATGCTATGTGTGGACTGTGTTCAACAGCAAAGTAACATGTTGGTATAATTCTTAGAGCTAATCCTTGGAAAATACTCCAAGAAATGGAGAAAGCTGTTCCACAGAACTGAGATAGATGGAATAAAAGATGACTGAGAGGAGGTTCAGTAAGTCTGCAATTGAAATGTAAAAGATTCAGGCAGCTGTTGCTCATGTTTTTATAAGTTCAGCAGAAATGGGGAAGGCTAATGAATGCTAGTTCTGCTGAACAGTGAACATGGAAATATCTGTAGAAGAGATACAATGCAGAAAGCTGACCACCTGTGAGATTGTGGCTGAAGAAAGAGTGTGAGTGAGAGAGAGAGAGAGAAATAGAGAGAGAGGGTCATCAGTCTACTAAACTGCTCTCTTCTGGACTGCAACAAAGGTTTTTTGAGAAGTCAGGTGCATTATCCCAAATGTTGCAGTATTCCAATGTTGGCAGATATCTGTACAGACTAAGCAACAACTGGATGGGAGAGAAGTACTGTCTTGAGCAAAAACGTATACAAACTTTTCTGGAAGCAGAAAATGCTGTAGAAGTCATGATTATGCCAGGAAAGACTAGGAGTAAGTCAGTCCAAGAAGAGAGAGAATCTCGTCTTGACTATTAAGTTGAGCATTATCAATAGTAAGTAGAGAAGAACTAAGGTAAAAACTGTGACATAATACATAAAAATTGGTTTTGGAAGCACTGATGGTGACTAGGTTGTTGTCCTGTTGCAGGATGACTTGAAGATCAGTGTTCATGCACTTATCATAGATTATCTTGAAGCTTGGGATGTTTGAATTGCAGGATTTATTAAGTGAGTGAGATGAGTAAGAGTGCTATCCAGTGGTGAGCTATAAGGGGGCTCGCACGAGCCCTTAGTTAAATTTTTCTCAAATTTGCGAGCCCCTTGTTCTTCTTGTTTAATAATCTTGTTGAACTAGAAAATACCACCATGGAACGTATACGTGCTACTATAATTGCTACTTTAAATTCATATCGATTTTCTGAAATCATTTTGAAATATTTATGGATAAATTATATGCTTTTTATCATCAATCACCAAAAATTAACAAGAATTAAATACGATTGCAAAAGACCTTAGTATCGAAATTTTAAAGATCGCCATGTGTTTGGATCACAATGGGCAGCTTGCAGTTTACAAACGTGGCTCTTGCTTTGTGGAGAAATTACCCAGCTTTATGCAAGCATTTTGCATTGAACAATAAATATAAGGGCTTTTTAAACTGACTTCTCAATTTGGAATTTTTAAAAGATCTAGCATTAATGATTGATATCCTACAGGAATTATCATATCTGTCAGAAGCTCTACAAAGTCACAATATAAATATTATAAGAGTTAAGTTAGGCTTTTTTTTTTTGCTCGATGATGCAAGCCTTTTGTTAAAATTTCCATAGCTCACCAGTGGTGCTATCATCAGTAAAACTGTGAACAGGTTCAAGGTTAGTGAGAGCAGAAAATTTTTATATGTATAAAGAAGAGGATGGGTAAAATAAGAAACCTGAGGAATACCTTTATTAACAAATAAAAAAAAAAAAATCTAAAGAGAGAACACCTTCCACTATTAATGAGGGTGGTCTGAAAAGTTCTCAGCCTAATGAAAAAATGACTTTTAATTTCAAAATTATTTTTATCTTTCAAGATAATCTCCTTTAAGACTAATACATTTATTCCAGTGATGTTCCAGTGCCATTATCCCATCCCTGTAGTGGTTCTCAGTAAGATCTGCAAAATACCCCTCTACAACTGTAATCATCTCTTGATTCGAAAAAAAACGCTGACCAGCGAGGAAGAGTTTTAGTTTTGCAAATAGGCAGAAGTCAGAGGGAGTCAAATCTGGGAAATAGGGTGGATGTTCCAACAATTCATGCAGATCTCTTAATTTTCCTAACACCTTTGTGGGCAAGTGCATTGTCCTGATGAAAGATGATTTTTTTTAATCTGCAAAACAGGTCTTTTCTCACAATTTTTTTCATCTAGTCTGGTTAAAAGATAGGAATAATATTCCCCGGTTATTGTTTTACCCTTTTCAAGATAATTAATAAACAAAATGCATCCCAAAACACCGATGCCATGACTTTTCCTGCTGATGGAACCGACTTTGTCTTCTTTGGCGCTGAACAACCGGCTTCTGTCCACTGTTTTGACTGCTGTTTGGATTCTGGTGTGTAATGGCAATCCAAGTCTCATCCATAGTAATAAATTTATGCACAAAATTAGTTTTATTCTTGTTAAAACACTCCAAGCACTGTTCAGAGATTTTCGTGCAAGTGCGTTTTTGATCTGCTGTGAGAAAGCACGGCACCCATCTTGCACGTCCTTTTGAAATGCCTATAGTCTCAGCAATTTCACGCACTTTGACTTGCAGGTCATCCAATACCATATCGTGCACTTGATCAATGATTTCTGGTGTTGTTACACTTTTTGGACGTCCTTCACGTGGATCATCTTCAAGGCTGGTACAGCCACGTTTAAACTCAGCAAGCTATTTCTTAATTGCCGAAAACGAAGGAGAAGAGTGTCCATAAACTTTTATGAACTTTGAATGAATTTCTTTTGGCATTAAACCTTCTTTTACAAAGAATTTTATAATCGCATGATACTCAATTTTACCAATTTGAAGGAATACAGACAACACTTTTGCTACAGACAGTTGTATAAAACAAACTACTTGATAGATTGACTTGCAATTTTACATGGATGCTTATGACAGATGTACCAACTTAAAAAAAGAAAAAAATCTTGCCAATAGTGTTGCCATCTATGGTTGAGGCCAAGAACTTTTCAGATCACTTAAATGTAGTGAACAACCTGAGAGAAACTGGCAATCCAATTTAAAAAGGAAGGAAGACACTGGCATGCCAGAGCCAGTTCACACCAATTTGAGTGATTTTTCAAGCATTTTGCAAGCCAGTTGTAAATAAACTGGCTATAAACACACACACACACACACACACACACACACACACACACACACACACACACACACACACACACACACACACACACACACACGTCAACCCACAATGGCTAGCAGCATTTGGGCAATATGATTGTATAGGGTGACACATAAAATCCACTCAGGACATGGTTATTTATGTCACCACTTATTTCCTTTTCTCAGCCCACTTCCCATGTGGCAACCAGTGTAAGGATTGTCTCTGCTAGCAATTTTACAGGAATATTATTTTTCAACAAACATCTGCTTAATTTTAGCTGAACAAAATTACACAGATATTTCTTCTTAAGGTAATGACACTCCCATGCTCCTATGTGGAGTATCTGATGACTTTCATTCAGATACACCACATTTTATTTTATTTTATTTTTTATAAAATAGATGACTAAAGCATTAAGCTAAAGATGCCAAGAAATTATATTCTTGGTATTAATTTTTTATCCAAGTGTAAGCAAATAAAGTTTGTGCCTGAAGTAACTTGACGACTGGGCATCTCGTACACAGAAGCTAATGAGTTCACATCATTCACGCACAAACTTGGATAAAGGATTAAACCAAGAATATAACTTCTTGGCATTTTTACTTTATAGTATAACCAAGTGGAAAAACTTTCAACATCTATCTCTAATCCAGAGTATTTTATTAATAAGGTGTGTGACACCTTTTGGCTACTTGTATATGGAATTATGCCTTAATTAAAAGTCGAAACTGGTCTGTGTAGTGATTCTTCCCACAATGCATAGCATTATACATGTCCGTAAGGATGTGTGCTTTGCATTATGAGATACTATGGCAAGTGATGTGAACTCATTAACGTCAATATACGAGTTGCCCAGTCATGAAGTTACATTATAAGCAAACTTTGTTTGCTTACACTTGAATAAAGAATTAAATTCGGAATATAATTTCTTGGCATCTTTAATTATAGTGTAACCAAGTGGAAAAACTTTCAACAAAAATATATTAAACAATCTTAAAAAAAAAAAAAAAAAAAAAACTGGAAATAAATTCAGATAATTAAATGTATATTTCTTCTGGGGTGTTCAGAAGTACATCTCTTGACTACAACTGGTGGGATTTTATCAGCACCAGAAGCCTTTTTTGATGTCCAGGTTGTTCAAGATCCTTCTGATGTCTTTCTGAAAGAAGGGTAGAGGAGGCATTGATACACTGTTTCAGGTAAAAAAAAAAAGTGATTTGCCTTCATCTATGTAAAACCAAGAAGTCCTCTAAAGAGATTCAACGATGCCTTCTGAGGATGGAACAGGCCATTGTGGGCCTAAATCCATGAAAAGTGTGATGATGATGATCTATGTAGAAGTCAGATAAGAATGGAGATAAAAATTATTTATGGTGCCTGACATCATAATTCAAATCCCAGATGACTAGAGTAGAGCCATCTATAACAAGTGAAATAAAACTGTAAGCAAGAATTAATGAGCAATTTTCCCTGCTTAGTGTTTCAAGAGGCTAAGCAAAACTGTCAATGAGAAACTTGGGAAAGAACTAGCTGGGTTCAGGACATATAGAAGTTATAAAGACCCTTTTTATATTTAAAATGGCACATGATAAGGTGGCAAAAAAAAAGCATTCAAAAGGTATTCAATTATATAACACAAAGTGGACATTTTGTATAGCAATATATAACCTATACTTATGTAAGATCTGACAATACTGAAGTCCTAATAAATAATATATTAATCTGGAAGAAAGCTGTCAACAGAAAGCTAGTAATAATGCAAACTTCATTATGTAGGACTATTCGTAGTGTTCAGTATATATCCTTGTGGGTAGTACATATCAAGAACTGATGATTTTCTCTACCTTTATGGAGTCTTCTACATATCTAGTATGGATATTGAGCAGGGGGGGGGGGGCAATATACAATCAAACTAATTCAGTTTCTCTTTGAAGTATCATTGGAGTTATATTGCATATTTCAGCAGTAATAAAATCATTAGGAAATATATTTTTTTAAAAAAATCATTTTTTGCATGTTTATCTGCTAAACAAATGAAACTAATTTTCTCTACTTTTGGGGAATCTTCTCCAGCATATCCAGCTCGTATTGAGTAGTGGCCAATATCAAATACTAATGCCCCAACTTCATCTGCAATAAAAATCAGAAACAAATTAATTTCTTACAGAGGTTTTGTCTATGTTACATTAAAATATTAAATAAAATGGAAAATAAAATTAGGTGACTGTTTCCTTAATGAAAATCTCATCATCATCATAACACTAATTACGAGTATAGACCATATTGGTCTATTTCGATCTCATATCTAAAAACATAAAAGCAAATGTATAAATGAAAAATATAAATAAATGTGTGTCAAAACTATTTTAATCTGTGAATAACTATCTAGATGAGGAGTAGTGAACACTTCTTGGCACTTTGCTACTTCTTAAGTGTATTTTGCAAAATGAGTAAGCACCTAGATTCATTTTGCATGTCCATTCATCTCAATGCATATACTCTGGCCCAACAGTATTTTGCAAATATCAAATTTTGGTTTAAATTGGACTATTTGTAAGAGCATATATAATAATAACTGCCCTGGATTTAATGAAATTGGGTATAAATTTTAAATCTACTAACATTTTTCAGTATTTCAATTTTGGGTTAAAGCAGGTTGCTTGAAGGGACAAACATTTTGAAATGGTAAATGTAATAACTTTAACTCGACAAATTTAATCAAATTTGGTCTTCAGGGCTTGCATTATAATATCATTGTCTTTTGGTCCTTTATTTATCATCTGTCTATATTTATACAGATTGTATGTGTGTGTGCGTGCACACGCGTGTTATATGTAGAATCGTTAATAATAATGTGTTTTAGTTTGCCATTGTTCATCATCATCAAGTTCCTAATATGTACTCTTGATGGCATATATTAAGAATTTGATTATAGATCTGCATTAGAGCTTCTTTTAGTAAAGCTGGTATGGTGGAGAGGCAAATGAATAAATTTATATAGAATAAGAGAGAAATTAGTCAAAAGATTAAACTAGCTACACTGAGTGCCCACTTTATTAAGAACACTTCTTGATTTAGGAAAACAGACCATTCCTGTAGAAAGATGTTGAGTCATATGGCTGCAGTTGGCTATATATATAAATCAGGCAGATGGCATCCGATGGTTCTGTTTTTTGTGTTTGATACATCAGAATGAGTGAAAGGAGTGACTTAAGTGACTCTGACGTGGTATGATTGTTAGTGCCAGTATCTTAACGTCTACTCTTCAGGACTTATCATGCACAACAGAGTTAGGGTGTACCAGGAGTCAAGTAATAATGAGACAACTACAAAGCCAATGGCAGTCCTGTGGATAGAAACAACTCATTGATTCATGAGGTCAGAGAATGGTAAGGATTGTGAAACATGACAGCCCACCAGTCAAATCACAGCTCAGTACAACAGTGGTGGTCAAAACATCATCTCAGAGCACACAGTTCATTATATACTATCATGGACGGGATAGGAGCAGATGCCCATCCTGGATCTCAATGCTGTCAGCTAAGAACAGGAAGATGTAGTTTCAGTAGATGTGATCACCAACGCTGGACAACTGACGAGTGGAAAAATGTCCTGGTCTGACAAATCCCAGTTTGTACTGTATCATGCCGTAGAACCAGAATATGGTGGCAATAACATGAGGCCATGGATCTTTTTTACCAAGTAGCAACAGCTCAAGCTGGTGGCAAGGGTGTAATGGTGTGAGAAATGTTTTCTTTGTCCCTTGATACCAGTTGAACGCTGTCTGAATGCCACAGCCTATCTTTGCTGATCATGTTTTCACCCATTGTGAAATGTGTATTTCCAGCAAAACAATGCATCATGCCACAAAGAGCAGTGGTTTGAGGAACATGAGAGCTAGTTTCTTTTACTCTGATGGCCAGCACAGTCCCTTATATCTCAATCCAATAAAGCAGCATTTCTCAACCTTTCTAAGCCCAAGGACCAGTAAAATGCCTAAAACAATTCTATGAACCACTAAGTTATGTACATTTTTTAAAAACCTATGTGAGGATTACCAACATTTGAGAAAAACTGTGCCATTTATAACATAATAAATATAAAAGCATGTTTTGAATACATATGGAAAGATAATGAGATGGTTGAGCTGCTCGGCCCTTGCAGAGTTGCTGGTTATCTGGCTTAATATTGGTCAACTTCAGTTGAAGATCGACACACACACACACACACAAAGACGATTTCTGCATTTTGTTTTTATTTGAAGGAGCGATGAAAATCCTTTCTCACAATAATAGGCTGTAGAAAACTGCATGACCATTTTCAATGCTTCTTCAGATAATTTGGGAAATTCACTTCTCACTGAAGGCAAGATCCAGAATCGAGCCAAACCAAGATCACAGAATTGCATTTTGAGCCCACTGTCACTTGAAAGCTCAATTAACTGTTCCTCTTTTGATAACGAAACGTTGTTCTTGTGACTGTAAGCCTGAAATGGATCACGAACCAACTGAAATTTTTAAAAGTTATTTGGAAAATATGCAAAATTCTGTGTCAGAGTTTTGAGGTGGTCACAAACCCTTTCTATAAACTCAGAATCAAAAAAAATATAATTTTCCACTAAGGATTCCAATGTTGGAAAAGGTGCAAATTGTCTGTCTTTTACATAATTAATCCATAACACGTTTTTTTTTTTTTTTTTTCTCAAATGCCTTTATTTTGTCGTAGGCATCAAAGAACAGTTAAAGAATTTCTCTGAAGGGAGAGATTCAGTTCATTTAATTTCGAAAAAATGTCTGAAAGATAGTAGGGTAGTGTTGATAACCATGCTTCGTCAACAAGGAGTGATGCGAAATCACTAATACAACACATGTATCACAATTAGGGTTAGCATCACCTGTTTGATTTGCTTTTCAAAGTCCTAGTTCTAAGGCACTTTTCCATTATTAAAAAATATATAAATACTGGGGTTAACTCATGACACACTTTGTCCAAGTATTGCTTAGCACTTCTGAAGTTATACTGAGCCTTGGTTGAAGGAGGAAAACCTTCAATAATAAAAATCAATAAACAACAAGCAATTGGTTAAAATGTGGATAACACATGTTTACTTCAAATCTGACAAAACAGAAGCAGAAGAGAAAGAAAAGCAGAAGGAAAGCAGAAGCAATAAAACCATACTGTTGCTCACTTCACCCCTTTTTTCATTAAATTATTGTAGCAACAGAATGTTCATGGAATGAATATTCTGCTGCTATTTGTTGGTTTTTTAAAGTATCCATTTTATTTCAATAATTTTTACTTATTCAATTTTAATTTTTGTTTGGAGATAATTAAAATATATATATTTATTTAAGTCTGTGTGCAGACCACCTGTCCCATTGTTGCAGACCACAGGCTGAGAAACACTGCAATAGAGCATTTCTGGGATGAGGTGGAGCAGGCAGTTCACAGGAGCAATTGCTGCCATCCAATCTGCAACAACAACCTGGCAATGCTATTGTGACCACATCCCAGGGGCATTTTGGAGGCTTATGTGAATGAATGCCATAGTGAATACAAGCCATTCTCAAGGCAAAAGGGGGCCCCTCACTCGTTATTAAATGTTGTATACATTTAATAACGTTTCTCAGTATATACACAAGAGAGGGTGGTTGAAACCAATATTAATTCACAGATCTGAGAGTTGGCTTAGAAGTAAAACAATTGACCAAAGACCAGATATCATAAATAAGATTTATGAGAAAGAGTAGAGGGATGAACTGATGATATCAATGGCAGAATCATACTAAAAAAAAGAAGATACCATGAAAGAATTTGACACTGTTAGCATTCAGGAATATGCAAGCAAGCTGATCTCAGGTGGTAATACTGGTCAATTAAATTGCAATGGAGAAGAAAGATTATCAAAGCAGGTCTGATGTCAGGATTGGAAGAAAAAGATCCTAAGAAAGACTAAGATTTAAGTCATGGGTCTGCAAAGTGGTTGATATCAACCCCTTGGGGGGGGGGGATCAATATGGCTATCCAAGGGATTGATAAAAGTCTAGTGGTCAATAAACACCTAAAACGATTTTGAGTAAACATGCACCTAGTAAACATGCAACTATTCATCAAACACATCCTACTCATTAACCATTCCAAGTAAATCAATAAAATGTAAGTAAATTTTTAATGTTCTTTATACATTTCTTTAAATATTTCTTATCGAGAGGCAAAAAGGAAATTGAGAAATTTATTATTGATAACATTTATTTAGCATGATGGGGGTTGATGAGGGATTGAAAATTCCATGGAAGGGTCAATGGTCTAAAAAGTTTGCCAATCCCTGATCTAGATGGACTGGTGCAGTCAGTAGTGAGAAAGAAGACCAAAATCTCTGAAGAAGTGCCTTGTAAGTCTTCTATGGCACTTCAGAGGTTTTGGCTTTCTAGGTCACTTCTTAAATTTATCTGATAGTAATCACATAAAATAATTTAATTCATTCAACTAGTTTCTCATGTGCTGTGGTGTGCACTTTTAAGAATGACTGAAAGTGTATCAATATAAGGCTAGTTAGAAATGAGTATTTTGGCTTAGGTTTACATTCATGTTGCACTTTAATGGAATAATTTACAGCACCAAGAGAAATAATTAAACAACAGGTTTAATAGATTCCATATTTAGTCTCAGTCACAGAGACATCATCATGTGTTTTTGTATGTGTTATTACAATTTTAACATTGTAATATTCCCAATAATGTTCCTGTGACTGAGACAAAATATTGATCAATTAAACCTGCTGTTCAATTATTTCTCTTTGTGCTATAAATTGTTTCATAAAAGTGCAACATGAAGGCTAATTAGACAAAACAAGAGAAAACTAAATCTTATAAAGGTACAAAGCCCACAGAATCTAACAAATTGCAATAACAGATAATCTATATCCTATATCAAATGCCTGCTTCAATTGTAATTTCATTTGCATATTATACGTTATAAGAAATCTAAAATTTACTGAATTAGGTTATGATGCATGAGATGTAAACAAAATCAACAATAAAATTGACAGATGATATGGGCTATACATTGTTTATTATCGTGATTTAACACCGCATTTTTTTTCTTTATAAGATGCAGTTTACCATTCAGTTATTCCTGAAGAAGCACACTATAATATGTAAGAAACACTACATAAGCTAAAAACAACTCTGGGTTCAAATGTTGTGATAATGAATGATGTCATCATATGCCTATGCTACTGAGAATCTTTTTTCTTCTTTTTAAATGAATGTACAATGAGAAAGAAAGAAAGAAAGAATAAATAACTATTACTATATTGCAGAATTTAAAATAAAGTATGACTTTGAAACCATGCAAAGTTTAAAACTTGATCAAGAACACATTAAAATGCAAACCCTTCATGAAACAGTACCGTCATACTACAATATGTAAAAACAAAGCTCTCTCTATAAGTCCATATATTTGCCTTTTATTAATGCTTTTCATGAAAGTTTCATAAAGTTTTATCAGTGAAATACTTAAACAAAAGAACTGTTTATTAGTTACTTAAATATAAAGAGCCAATAGGCTTCAAATTCAAATATTTGAATAATATTTATTAGTATTTTTCTTTAAGCATTTCACTGACTATACAGATGAATGTACAAAGAAACTAAATGTATATGTAGTTTGGGGTGGAGGGAGCTTAAGGATCACAGACGTATAACTGTGAGGAAACCTCCACATAGCCTTTTAAGGAATGTGGAGAATCGACCAGGACTTCTAACCTAATGTGAAATCATCACTTTCTAGTGGTACATCCCATTAGGTATCTACCTGGATACTGAATGAATGAGGATGGGCTAGCAACTTCTGATTTAGCTGACCAATCCTCATTCATTCAGTATGATGGTACAATATGAGAGAATTTCATGCCAAATGGGATGTCACCCCCACCATTTCTTTGATCATAATAAATTTGGTTTAATCCTTTATCCAAGTGTAAGCAAACAAAGTTTGTGCCTGAAGTATCTTCAGGACTGAGGCAACTCGTGGTAAAAGTGGACCAATCTCTCATCACTCCTTGTCTTAGTATCTCCCATAATGCAAAGCACACCTCCTTGCAGAGATGTATAATGCTATGCATTAAGGGAAGGGCCACTACCCAGACTGATTTCGACCTTTATTGAGGTCTCGTCAGTGGAAGCCAGACCCAGAGGTTGTGATACTAAGGTGGAAGTAATCGAGAAGTCATATTTACCTATACGAGTTGCCAAAAGGTATCTCACCTTATTATTAAAATTACTCTGGATTTAGAGAAAGATGTTGGAAGTTTTTTCCCACTTGGTTAGACTATAATAAATTTAGTTTAATCCTTTATCCAATTGTAAGCAAACAAAACTGAAGATAAAGATATTCTAGATGTCTAGAATAATTACTTATTACTTTGAAAAATTGCTAAACGAAACAAGCAGTGACAGCACAGTTTAGAAAACACTCAATAGGAATTAGTGGCGGCTCATCCATAAAGGCTGCAGCCCCTCCAGTATAAAATGAAAGTTCCTGTTTTATTTTATCTAAAAACCATTATTTTCTTGTTTGTAATACAATACCGCTCAATTGTATTTTATATAATTCATTTTATAGCAATAGTTGTATTTTGCAATAGTCAATGTGCTGTGCGAGCTAGGGCTGGTATCAGCACTGGCTAGTATACTCAATGCTAGAGCTGCATTCAATACAGACTGCACCAAACTACTACCTACTGGGGATAACGTAGTGTGTGTGTGGTGGGGGAAGACATTGCACCCAATGGAGGAGCGACAACCATTTGGGCAGGAGGCAAGTTTGCAGCATTTTGGTCCTTTTCAAGTCTGATTTAGACTTGGAAAGGACCAAATTCTTTTATGATTCTTTTACAACTGTTGCAAGCTGTAGTGTAGGCAAGGTGAGCAGCTGGAGTATTGGTCTTGAGCCATTCATGGTATGCAGAGGATTTTTCTTTTACTACATTGGCACACTTTTTTTGAAAACCAAGGCTTGTATGGTAGCTAAGAATTTGGAGTGGAATAAGGGATGAAAGGCTTAATTCCTGAGAAGGTGTTTGAATCAGAAGAAATGAAGCAATAGTCGGACCATGGGAAGGAAGAATAGAAGTCATGGAGCTCGTCCCATTTGGCACCCTTGTAATGCCAAAGGACACGAGACTGTGAGCTGGTGGATGCAGGTTGTTCTGATAAAAGAGACTTGTATGAAGTTGTGATCCGAATTACCAACATGAAAAGTGACCACCACAGTATACTTGGAAGGAGAGCTTGTTAGGAAGAGGTCAAGTGTGTTGGCAAATTGGATATTTTCAGGTGCAAACTTTGTTTGCTTACACTTAGATAAAGGATTAAACTAAATTTATTATAGTCTAACCAAGTGCAAAATAAACTTCCAACATCTTTCTCTAAATCCAGAGTAATTTATATAATAAGGTGGTACACTGGTTGGCAACTCGTATAGGTAAATATGACCTCTCCATTACTTTTGCCTTAGTATCACCACTCTGGGTCTGCCTCCCACTGACGAGACCACAATAAAGGTCAAAACCGGTCTGGGTAATGGCCCTTCCCTTAATGCATGGCAGTATACATGTCCACAAGGATATATGCTTTGCATTATAGGAGATACTGAGACAAGGAATGATGAGAGCTTGGTCCACCTTTGCTACGAGTTGCACCACCTTACCTCAGTCCTGAAGATATTTTCAGGCGCAAACTTTGTTTGCTTACACTTGGATAAAGGATTAAACTAAATTTATTATAGTCTAACCAAGTGCAAAATAAACTTCAAAATACTTTCCAATGCAGCCAAAAACCTTGTTACAGTATATTACTAATTCAAAGTATTAGCAATAAAATGTTGAAACTCCATTTTGTCACTTATGAGAAATATGACGTCTGTCATCCAGAGATATCTCTTAGTATCTCCATGAGTCAGGTTTCCATTGAAGAGACATCAGACCTCATTCAAAGTCATCCAGTCAATGCTTCTTGTGCCTAGTGCCAATTGGTTTAATATACAACCAAAGAGACATAGTCTGCAGGTAGACCAACAAAGTTTTTTTTTTCCTTTTTTTTTTTATCACTAAACTCCATAGAGTTCAGTGATAAATTTCTACTGAACTCTATGAATTTTGGGAACTGTTATCAGGTTTTTGAAAATATTGTCCATGTCATTAAAAGTCATCCAGTGGGTGTTCTTGACTACCAGTGAAGAGAACTAGTTTGATATAATGCTGCCTGTTAGTAGAATCCAAGCGACTCAAGTATCTTGAAGTAATCCAGATAAAGCAATGAGATTGCTGCATGAGGTGAGATAATGATGGAGTTTTAATTAACTATAACTTTTTATTATTATTATTTTGTTTTGAAACCCTAGTGGTAATTTTCTGTAGTCACTTCACTGAAGAGCGAAACTGGTCTGCAAGCAATTCTTACCATAACTGTATATCATGTATGCTATTAAGCACACTGAGAAGGGAGTATGCCATGTATTATGAGATACAAGTCAAACTTTAGATGAAGTTAAATGCTGTCAATATATACATACAGCTTAGTCATGAAGTATTTCAAACCAAACTTATGCTAGAGTAAGATACTGATGAAAAGAAGAATATAATGTATGCATTGCTATTGGCTTTTCATATTTGTAGCAGTTTTTGTTTCCCTAGAGGTGATGATATGCTGGTTTTGCTGTCCTCTAAAGGTCGAATTAGCTTTCGAGGGCTTTTGTTTGATTCTTGGTGCCTGAGAGTGTGGGTATTGGCTTTTGTATTTGTGGCTATTTTTCTTTCCATACAGTGGGTTTTAGTGACTATAAGAAGTAAGATAAACTTTCCAGGATGCTTAGCACCAAAGATTTGTAAGTGTATTGTTTGTCCTTGGTATGAACATTTTTAGTGTTGGCTACTGCTGTAGGTCTTTTTGTATCTGAAAGGATGATATGTTGAGTCACTGTGTTTGAAATGTGAAGTTTGCTTTTGAGGGCTGCACATTAGAGGTGTTAGGTAGTGTATTTTTGATGCTTGGTATTTGTGTTTTATCATTATTATCATTATCTATGTTTTTATTTTATTTTGATTTGTTTAGTGTTTCATATGTTATTTTTATTGTGGTTGTAATTTTATTTTCTGTTATGTTATGTTATGTAATGTAATTTTAATGGTAATTTCCAGTAATAAATTATAACAAACTACAAGACAATAATATTCTAAGAAAATATCAACTAGAACTAGAAAAAAACCTGAAGGAACTATCAAAACAGAATATAAGCATTGAAGAACATTCGTGCAAATTAAAAAAATAATATTAAAATCAGCAGAAAATACAACAGGTTCACAGAAAGAGAAAGTAAAAAAGGATTGGATCTTGAATGAGGTGACCAAAGGAAAAGCATGAAATTAAAACGGAACTATAACAGAAATTAATATAATAGATTAACCAGAGAAATTATAAAACTAGTTAAAAGAGAAAAGAATAACTGGTTAGAAGAAAAATGCAAAATGGCAGAGAAACTATCAAAAGAAAATAACCTCCATGGATTAAATAAGCAAATAGATCGAATTAGTAAGACATGGACAACAAAAATGATAATGATCAAAAGCAAAGAGGGACAACTAATTGAAACTAAAACAAAGAGAATGGCCAGATGGGAAGAATACTTTAGGGACTTATATAATAAAAACAGCTCTCAGGATTACAACAAACCTCAGAAGTCTGGTCTAGCACAACACAGTATTACCACTACCCATAATATCCAGTGGGATAAAGCTATTCTCCTTCAGATGCAGGTTCAAATATAAACGCCTCTTTAAAGAAAGTTGTGAAGCTTTTTTACACTGACCGAATTTAAATCGAAATGATTGCCTCTTTCTCTCTCAAAGATCTGGGAGACTTTTATTTTATGTAATCATTAAAAAACTAATTATCTTAAATATTAGTTATTTATTAATTTCTTTCATTTCCTAGCTCGCGACAGCAATGTATTTTAATAGGTGATCCACCGAATGTTCATTACTTGTATTCTATTCCTATCTGTTTGTAACACTGAAGATGTACTATTAGTTTTAGTATGAAATATCTACCTTATTTATTAATTAAAGTTATTACTGTGAACTTACGTGTTGTTTTTAATAATTATACTATGCCACAGGTCCCTCTAAAAATAAGCTCTCAGAATGTTATTATTCCAGTCACTGAAATGGAAGAGGAAAGAAATATCTTTACGAAAGAAACAATAGCACACAGCAAAAATAAACTTAAACTACGAAAGCACCAGGTATTGATCAAATACATGCAGAATTCTTAAAAGCAGAAAAGGAACAACTTCTGGAATCATTAAAAACAATATTTGAAAGGATTTCCAAAAATGAAGCAATACCTACTGATTGGACCAAATCAGTTATAACTCCTGTATACAAAAAAAAGGAAATAAAACAGAATGCAATAATTACAAAGGCATTAGCCTCCTCAGTATTATAGGTAAGATTTTTATGAAAGTACTCCAAAAACAAATTAAGCCATATATAGAACTAGCATTAGGAGAAGAACAAGCAAGTTTCAGACCAGGAAGAAGAAGCAAACTGATCAATTATTCACATTAAGATAAATAGAAAAGATGCTAGAGTACAACCAAAGTTGCTATATAAATTTCATAGACTTTTGTCAGGTATTTGATTCAATCTGTAAAAAGGAACTATGGGAAACTATGAAAGAATTTGGAATCCCCAACAAAAATATAAGAATAATAAAGAATCTATACGAGAAATCTGAAAGTGCAGTATGAGTGGAGGACACCTTAATCAATTGGTTCCACACAGAGAGTGTGGAGTAAGACAGGGATGCAATCTGTCACCAAACTTGTTCAATCTTACAAGTCTGGTGACAGAAGCAACCAGTAAGGCCTTAAACAAAGAAGGCTCCGTAATCAAAATATATGGGAAAAATATAACGAACTTAAAATTTGCAGATGACATTGCATTACTTGCAAGCATGGAAGAATTTCTAAACGATTTTCTGATAAAATAAAAGAATGTATGAAATTTGGATTAAACCTAAATATAGACAAAACAAAAATTATGCAAATAGGAAAAAGAAACACCAGTCTGAAAATTGAAATTGATAGTAACAATCTAGAGAAGGAAGAAAACTTCAACCTACCTCGGAGGAGTAATTGAGTACAATGGTGAAATTACAAAAGATATAAACAGACGAATTCGCCAAGCATCCCAAACTTTTGGACGACTAAATAAAATATGGAAGTCAAGAGACATCAAACAAGTAACAAAAGTAAGAATCTACGAGACAATGGTCCTCCCAATAGTTCTCTACAAAAGTGAATGCCAGAATCTCAAAAAAATCCAAAGAGAAAAAATTATTAACTACTGAAATGGGTTGGCTAAGAAGATTACTTGGAATATCTCTGCTGGATAGACTAAGAAACGAAGACATAAGGAAAAGACTAAAACAAGAAATAATAATAATAGACAAAATCAAAGAAAGAAGCTGGCGATGGTTTGGCCATGTGATCAGAATGGGAACAGAAAGACTATCAACTAAAGCCCTGTATACAACAATGGAAGGTAAAAGATCCAAAGGGCAGTCTAGAATTAGATGGATAGACAAAATAAAAGAGGACCTGAAAACCAAATCACAACAAGCGACACCAAACTGAACAGAACTGTTTGGACTCCCTAGAGACAGACAGAAGTGAAAAGAGTTCATTCAGCCTCATCATCATCATCATCTACATAGATGATGGAAGACAGAAGATGATATAACAGTTCAAAAAACTTATCTTTATCATTTTCGACATCTGTGTAACTTACATTGCATCCTGCAAATTCTTGTGTTTTTCTTGCAATTCTCAGTGTTGTTAAGTTTGTTTTTTTTCCCCCTCTTGTTTATAATATTTATGTTGAGATTATTTTACTGATGTTGATAATACTCTTGGTATTTCTTAACTTTGCCATTTTTCTGTTCTGTCTATACTCTGGATTCTCTTGACAATTTATCTATCCCACTATTTAACAACAATTATCTTAAAGTTTTTGCTGCATTAGCTGTCTTTTCTTTATAAGTGGGGACGGTATTATTGGTGATATTCGCTCCTGTATGTTTGCTTTGTTATTATTATTGGTGGTAAGCGGTAGATGGCGATATGTGCAGTTGGTGGATTATAGTACAGAAAGTGAGTTTATGTGCAGTAGAATAACAGAATATCCTCCCTCGTGAGTCTTTGCTGCTCACAGCAAAGACTCATGAGGTGTGATAGTGGTGACACTATTTTCTATTTATGTATTTATTTATTTGTCTAAACTTGATATTGGTTTATTATTTTCGTAACGCACTCTTGGGTGAGTGACGGTCAACCGATGTTAAAATTATGTGACCGCTATGTATCACATGTGATACTTGGCGGTTACGTAGTTCTGTTGATTTGCGAGTTATAATAGAAAATGTTACATTCATTTTCTTGAATGTTTCAACAAAGTGTTACATAATCCGAACAAAGTAAAAGCGAACAAAATCAGATGGATTAACTGTAATCCTGTTGCTTTTAATTCCGCTTATCAATGTACATATACAGTACATTGAACTGTATGGAGGTGAAGTACCCTCCAGCCATGAGTCCTTTGATGTATTACATAATAAATAAATGAATAATAATATGAATTAATTTCAAAGCATCCTTTATCTGAACTTTAGAACCCCTCATCCACAGCCAAACAGAATCGCTGAAAAATGTTGAAAAACGACACTCACCTCCACCGTATACTCCACCACTCATTGTTTCAGTTTTGATATATAATGACAGAAGATATTTAAGAAACTACACTGCTTGTAAAGAATTAAAAAACATAACTAATACAAAAAAACATTACACATATTATTTTCTCATGACAACTACAACGTGAGTTTACAATAGGAAAACAACGCCACCTACGACTCCGGAAGAAATTTGTCGTTCAGAAAATAAATATATAAATAAACAAACAAAAAGAAAAAAAAAACACAACATAATAATAATAATAATAATAATAATAACGTTAATTACGGATATAGACCACGTTGGTCTGTTTCAGTCTCATTATCCATATAATATCCTCTTGTAAGGTCTACCCAGTCTTCTTTTCCTAACTAAGTTGTATTTTATTATTTGTTTAGGATATCGGGTTTTCATTAAAAAAAAAAAAAACAGCTAACGCCTTTTATTCCCGTAAAGGGAGTAGGGGAGGCCGATCAGCCCTATCTAACTTTTGGAGACGAAGTGAGCAGTTCCATCTCCACTGGAACCCAATCAGAGATAGCTGGCCCAATGCTATCACTAATGAAGCGGCAAGCAGTGAAGAGAGATGGCTCAACAAGTACCGCTATTTCGTGGTCCCTAACACAATATATTTAATGTCTGAAATAGTGTGGGTTCTACGGTCGATTTTCTTCAGTTTACGGGACGAAAAACCCGAGTTTCCGGGTCGCTTACCCGTGCAAGAGATCGACTAACTCGGGAACCGGTCGAAAAAAGACTTAGAAAAATTTCCTCTAGTAGCCGACGAGATTCGAAACCAAGAAGTCTTCCCTCGTGCGGTCAAGCGCCGTGGTATGCAAACGCCACATCCACTGAGCTACACAGGCTCGGTATTCCATGCTCTCTCCAATATTGTTTGTAATTATTTAGTTTTTCTTCTATTGATTTTATTTTTGGTTCTTTTAAAATATCTAAATTCCTTTTTTTTATTGTCTAATAATGTGCATTTTGCAGTTCTTATCATGAATCTCATTTCACATGTTTTTATTCTTTCTTTATGTTGTTTGTTAATTGCCCAAATTTCGCTATAGTATATGCATATTTTCAAGCCTCTTTCGTTTTATACATTATTTGGATTTAGTGTTCTGTGCACACACAAGATAGTTATTTTTCAGTGCATATGTATAAGTTACTTAAATATAAGTAACGCTTATATTTAAGCGTTACTATTATAATATGCTATAATTATAATAAATAATACATGTAAAGGGAAAGAATAACTGAGTGTATAAAACAGAGATTGATCTTTGCTGTCAAAGAAAACAAGTTGAAAACCGAAAATATTAAAAATTTTACTACATTTGACTGCAACTCTTGACAGCGATTAAAAAAAGATGAAAGCTTTTAGCTGTTAGCTCCTTTAAATTCAAGTTTCTGTTTGCTGGTAATTTACTTGTACTTAATTCGTGTGTCTAAACAGAAAATGAAGAGGAGATTTTGATGAAAGTCAATTGTGATATACTCAGCGATGAGCTATAAGGGGCCCTTTGTTATATTTTTCTCAAATTTGAGAGCCCCTTGTACTTCTTGTTTACTTTTTTATTTTTTCAAAAAAAAGAAAAAATAATAATTTTTTTAAATATATTAAGCGAAAAACTCATACGGTAACCTAAAAAAGTGATTTTATAAAATAAAATATTATAGTTACTGTTATTACCATTTAACAAATAAGAATTCACTTTTGGTAATCGCATATAAATAAATAGGACTATAAAATAATGACCCTTGATTGGTACCGTTGATTATTATTATTATTATTATTATTATTATTATTATTATTTTAACGGTGTCTCCATGGAGTCAAAAGACTCATCGCGGGAGACCCGACATTGACACACTAACCATTATTTACACAATACCTGTCATACCTCTCCTTAAATTCATTCACAGTTGAAGCATTCACAACCAGTTCTGGCAAAGCATTCCACCCATTCACAACCCTCCAAGTAAAAAATCTAGTCCTAACACCCTTGTTAACCACACTCTTACACAATCTCCAGGGATGACCCCTCGTTCTCTCACATCCTGCATTGGTCTTAAGAATATCATCAGTATCAATCCTGTAAAATCCCTTTAACAATTTAAATACCTCTATCATATCTCCTCTCCTACGTCTATCAGCTAGTTTTTGGAGCCCACAGATCATCAATCTATCCTCATAGGGAACATCCCACAGACCTGCAACAATCTTTGTAACCCTCCTCTGAATCCTTTCTACCACTTCCGCATCACCAAGAAATCCTGGCGACCAGATCTGTGCACAATAGTCCAAATGCGGCCTTATTAATGCCTTATAGAGTGGAATAATAACTTCCCTATCCCTGCTTGTTAGTGTGTTCCTCAACAACCATGTAATTTGATGTGATGTTTTGGCAATCTTAGCAATATGCCCTTTAAACTTAAGTTCTCTGTCCACAATAACTCCCAAGTCTCTTATCTCATCAACTTCCTGCAGTTCAGTTCCGTTAATATAGTAAACAGCATGCGATTTCATCCTCCCGAAGTGCATCATCTTACACTTAGCCACGTTGAACTGACAGCCATTTACCTCAGTCCATAGCGTCAGCCTATTTAAGTCATCCTGTAAAATATCCACATCATTTGAATTGATTATCGCTCTTCCCAATTTTGCATCATCAGCAAACAAGTGGATATTTCCATTCAAGGTATTTCCAATATCATTGATGTACAAATTAAACAATAGAGGACCAAGAACTGAGCCCTGAGGTACACCACTAGTCACTTGCCTTTTCCTGGACTCAGCTCCTCCGTAAACCACTCTTTGATATCTGTCCGTCAGCCATCCTTTAATCCAAATCACCATCTTCGGATCCAAACCCATTTGCTCTAATTTATGTAACAGAGTTCCATGTGGAATCCTGTCAAAAGCCTTTGCAAAGTCAAGCAGTATCACTGAGTAAGGATTTCCTTTATCCAACTCCACTGTTACTTTATTATAGAACGTAAGCAAATTACTTAGGCAAGACCTACCTTTCACAAAACCATGTTGCCCCTTATAAAGTATCATATTGCTGTCCACCCAGTCCTGAATTCTAATTTTAACTAATTTCTCCAAAATCTTAACCACCACTCCAGATATATTGATTGGTCTATAATTTGCAACATCAGTCTTAGAGCCTCCCTTGTGCAATGGAACTATTTTCCCCTCTTTCCACTCTATTGGCACTTTACCAGAACTGAGGCTTAAATTAAACATCCTAGTTAGAGGAGTTGCTAATTCTCTTGCACATTCTCGTAACACATGGGCCGATATGCCATCTAACCCAATGGCAGTGTTAGCATTAAGGTTCTTTAATATATTAAGCACCTCAATTTCATCTATCTCTATACTCTCATCTGTCAATGGCACATCTGACACTGCACTATCACTACGAAGATGGTACACTTTTGCGAAATGATCACTAAGCAACTCAACTATTTGATTAGCTTCAGTAATTTCCTTACCATCAACACTTTTTAAAGTAATCTTTCCATGGATATTCTTCCTTTTACTAGCCACATAACGAAAGAACTCTTTAGGGTTTCTTTTGGATTCATCAGCTAGTTTCCTCTCATAATTAGCTTTGGCTTTCCTTACCATACAGGTTACTCTCTTTGCCTGTACCTTATATTGCTCATTGGAACGCTCATCACCTTTTTCTTTATATGTCTTCCACAACCTTTTCTTTATCTGCAACTCTTGTTTAATAGTATTAGTCATCCATTTTACTCCTACTTGATTTCTCCTTCTGACTCTGGGAATACAGTCTGATACAGCTTTCTTCAAATACTCCTTGAGAATCTCCCACGCACCATCAACATCTCTCCCCTTGAATTTCTCATGCCATAATACAGCTGAAAGCTGACTTCTCAGCTTGCCATAATCACCAGCCTTGTAATTCCACATATACCCATTCTTATTAGAATATTCAGTACGTCTTTCAATCTCCCAGGTCAAGACCACATGATCGCTTTCCCCAAGTGGAGACATTGTAACTAAATTACTTATTGATATGTTCTCCGATGTTATGACCAGATCTAACACTCTAGAATCTCTTGTCCCTTCCATCACATGCTGTCTCAGGTAATTATCTCTTAACAAATGTATAAACTCCATTTCCGTTGTTCCTTGTGACCATTCCTTCCCCCAATCTATGTCCCCAAAGTTAAAATCCCCCATAATAATTACTTGACCTTTACTCATCGTGCTAATTTGCCAATACATGCTATGTACATTCTCCCTTATTCCCCTTGGATTATAGCAACAACCAATTACATATTTCGCCTTGTTAATCTCTATCTCACACCAAACAGCCTCTAATGAACTGCCCTCTACATACCTGTCACAGTGAGGTACTTCTATCTTTTTTGGCTTTAATGTTTCATCTATCATTAATAAAACCCCTCCCCCCATTCTGTCATCTCTGTCCTGCCTGAAAATACTGTACCCCTTACATTCAATCCCAATAACTATATCATTTTTGGTTAACCAAGTTTCGCTAATTCCTATAATTTTTGGCCATGTTGTACTCAGTAATGACAAAAATTCTTCACACTTATTCCTAATACTTCGAGCATTGGTATACATAAACTGCAATACACCCTTCCTCCCATAATATCCCTGTGTGCGAATTACCCCACTCTGTCTACTGTTAACATTCTGCGAACAATTAATCCCAGTTTCACAACGATTAATGACCTTAGTACTATTTACAGCTAACTCTATCACCTGCCTCCCTAGCAAATCCCATTTCCCTGTTTATGACCCTTTACTCTGTCCTTTATCAATAAATGTTCTAAATGCCAAGCTCCTAATCCATTTAAGTGCAAACCATCTCTCTTAAAATACTCCTTCCTTTTATCAAACTCATCCCAGACATTCATAAAATGAATATTCAGTTTCATTTCTTTGCAAAACCTTTTACACAATCTGGACACCATTCCATTTACTATAATTGCTCTTCTGTTCATTTCATCACAATCAAATCGTGGTAGCACACTCATGATCTTTCCACTCTCACTCTTTGCATTCATTGCAATCATTAAATTCTTCAAATCCCGTCTGACAGAAAATCTTTCGCTACGAAGATCATTGTCCCTATAACTGCAATAATCTCACTCACTCTATCTTTCTGCAATTTCACAGCCCTAGTTATATCCTTAATCTTTGACCCTGGGTAACACGCTTTAATTACTCTACCATCCTTCACACCCTTAATTATAGAATTCCCATACAGCACAACATCTTTTTTGCTTCTTCTTAACTTGACATCGTTTACTCCCACTGATGCTTGTTTTTGTTCCTGAACCTCTCTCACATTCTTTAGTATATCACTCAGCAATATGTGTGTATCTATTTCTGCACTATTTATTCCATGCACATATTCACTTCTGTCATTCTCATACTTTGTCATTCTTAATCCCCCCATACTTCCTATTCCATAAAAAATATTAGAACATATTGGAATTCTAAAAGATAGATTATACAATTTGGTCAGATCAAAATTATAAAATATATTACAGTCATTTAAAAATGTCCGTTCATTTGTTTGAGGAGAACTTGCACAACACAGTCTACTCCACATGCTTCTATCCGATACATTGGGATATGGCTGTATAAAACATGTATGTTCCCTATGTGACTGATGGTAGCTAACTGCGAAGTCTTGATGATCACTTAAACTTGGGATATTAGTCAAACCAGATGTATCATCATATATTACATTAAAACTTCTGCGATCATACGAGTCACTTAATACAGGCAAAACATTTGATATATTAGATGTGGAATGGACTGCACAGTCTTTCGTTTCTACTTTGACATCAGATTCAAGAGGGGATACTATAGAAACACAAGATGTTAAGTAATCTGGATTGACATCACCAGCAACCACAGAAGAAATAGCTGACTCAGATGACATACCCAAGTTTGTGACTGGCAGGTGAGAATCAACCGTAGCATCAGAAACCGACAACACACTGCCATGCACACATTCACCTGAATTGATGAAAGGAAGATCATCACCGCTAAAAACCGTGATTGCAGCATCAGAAACAGACAACACACCGTTATGCACACATTCACCTGAATTGATGAAAGGACTGTTGTCATCACAACCCAAGGTTGTGACTGTTAGGTGAGAATCAACTGTAGCATCAGACACTGAACAAGACAATACACCCATATGCACACTTTCACCTGACAGTTCACCCTCAGCAACCAAGTGAACAATGATCGGTTTCCCTGCTTCGTGACGATCATAATCTAAAGCGCTCTGCTGTATGCCTTCCACAGAATCATTGTACTTATTAGCAACTTCCAAAAAATCTTTCATTTTTAGGAACTCTGCAGATTTTAACAATGATGGAAGCATATCCCATGAAATATTAATTTCACCATGGTACATATATTGGATCATCAACCTTAAGTCGTTGAACTTCATGTCATTTAATGTCACAACAGGATGACTACTTGGGTTCTCTAAAAATAAGCTGTATAGAAAAGTGCTGCTTGCAGATAGTACTATTTTGTGAGCCTTAAGGTCATTCCTTCACACAGTAATGTTACATCCACCAAACTTTCACTAGCAAGTAATTTATTAAAAACAGATAATATATTAGGTGTGTGATTGTGCCCTTTCAAACAAATTATCTGTGATCTTGTTATCATATTGAGTTCTGAACTAAGTTTAAAATAAAATACTCATATTAACCAACATTAAACAATACCTAACAAAATTTACATACGTTGCTTGAAATAATTATCTCAGTATTATACACTTATAATCAATAGATTTCATTTAACATCCAGTATATATGCTCAGAGAATGGCAGTAATAGGCTTAACAACAAGAACGCGATCACTATAACATATCATTCTCAAAATGTTTCATCAAACACGTCATTATATGAATAACCAAAAATATCTAACACAAGGATTTACATACGTAGCTACAAAGAAGATTTAACTGTCACAATAACGAGATTAGGCTTAGCTGCAACGATGCCTAATCATACAATCTGATACCAAATACAAACCATTATGTCAAATGCAAAAATACTCGACACAAAATAAACACGCTTGACTTGAAAGAAGCACCTAACTGAGAAATACAAAGAAATACTAATTTATAGGCAATAGTACTATAACTTCTCATTACACTAACTCTTCATATTACATAACTATAACATATCATTCTCAAAATGTTTCATCAAACACGTCATCACATTATCACTTGAAGTATAAAGACAAAAGAGAAATATAACGTATTTTAATATTATTGTGTTTAGATAATATTTATTTCTTATTTATAGATTGTTTGTCATAAATCTTCCATCGCAAACAAAAGAAATTTATTTTGTTTACAAAAAAATGAGGACTATTGCATATGTGCGATTATAAAAGATTTTATTCTTATTTTATTTTGATAGTTAAAAATTTTTTTCTTATGTAAGATAAATTAACACAGATGATTGTGTGCAAATATTTCATGTTTAGATCATGAAATATTTGTTTAAAAATGATAGTCTTTACAGGTTGATTGTCCCCTCATACTTTTTGATTGGCATTTGTACACAGCTGTATTAATAAACGTTTTTGTGTGAAATAAGGCTTTTTTTTGCTCGACGATGCGAACTCTTTGTTAAAATTTCCATAGCTCACCACTGGATATACTCAGTGTTCTTGTGCATTCCTTAGCTTGGAGACTCAAGAGATTCTCCAAGAGAAGATCAAGAACTTAAAGTGAGTCCCCCCCCCCCCGGTGAAGATGAAGACTTTAATGCAAAGATTTAGATTAGAAGACTGAGACTGAAAATAAGAAAATGAGACTTATTTGTTACATGGTCGAGAGTGATTGTGTCTGCAAGGAAGACTAAATCAACACAAGAATGTTGTTTGAATTGCCTCAAACATAAACAATATTAACAGTAGCATATACTCAGAAGGATAACCAATTGGATAAGGATCAAATGTATTTTGAAAAGTCTGAATCGTTATCTGGTATACTGTTACGTATGAACATTTGCGTGAGATCACAGTAACAGCAAATGAATCGGCATTTCTTCTCAAGAAATTCCGAGTTAAAAATTTAAACATTAAATTCTTAAAGGAGGATGAATTCGCTATTAGAACTACAGAGAACTGTAAACAAAATATAAAGAAAGAGATTTTAAGAATGGTTAATAGCGATAGAATGAAGTGCAAAACTATTTTTAACTAAAGGAAATTAAAACGTTGAGTCAGCAGTTTTGTGTATGAGCGACAAACGAATAGAGAATACCGGTTTTTCGCTTTAGAGCGGTGGTCTCTCTCTCTTCAATGTTAGTAAGGAGTGAAAGTAGCAGATTGCTTCATAGGTGCCATGACACACACACACACACACACACACACACATTGGTTGTGTATATAATTGAAAGGATAAGCATTGGACTGCAGTTATTACTTTTACGGATAGAGAGATCTATTTAATGTGTGAAGGCTTAAATGATTTGCGGTACTGGGTTTAGAAATTTTGGTTTTCATTTCTGTTTTTATTATTTTAAGCATAATGTTTCTTAACCTATCCAGAAGTGCGAAATAAGGGAAGGGACTAATTTCATGTAGGGATGTTATTTGCTAACTGAGAAATCCGGAATGAGTTATGGCTGCATAGGATTTCTGTGGCTACTTAAGTGGCTATTTTCATCAGAATTTGCTATAATTCCACAGCATGGATTACTCCTTTAAAAACGTAGAGATGAACTGGTCACCATACATTAATCGTTCACCTCCTAATTCACCGAACAGAGTTTTCTGCTTTGTAATTAGAAAAGGTTTTCCTTGTGTATTCTCGCAGGAATCCATTTGAAAAAAAAAAAAAAAATATATATATATATATATATAAAAGGCTAACTCCTTTGATTCTCTTACAGTGAGTAGGCGATGCCGTATTTTTTGTTATTATGTTCCATCGAGTCGTTTTCGACTCCTGGTGATTCTATGACCATACGCTCTCCATTCAGATCTGTCCCTAGCCATATCTTTTAGAATTTCCAAGCACACCGGATGCAACAATTTGCATCCAGTGTGCGACAAACTCTACAGCTGAGCATAAGGAGTCGGATTGGATGTTCATAACAGCCCGTTTTATGTTCTCTTTCAAGACATGGAAGTTTGGAACGCCACCAACATACACAACGGATTCCAATTACCCCCACAGCCAAAAGTAACGTGGAGTGATATCCGGGAATCGAGGCGGCCATGCCGTCGGAAAGAACTCACTGATAACCCGACAGACATTCGAATAACTGCCTGAACGTTTCCAATCCCTTTTTAAGTGGAATTGGTGGCGCTGCTGCATTGGGCCAGTTATATCTGATTGGGTACCAGTGAAGATTGAACTGCCCAATCAATCTCCAAAAGTTAGATAGGGCCGAAACGACCTCGACTACTCCCTATACGGAAAAAAAAGGCGTTAGCTGGTTTGATTTAATGAAAATAACTCAGTTCAATTAAAGAAATGTCAGACCGTGAAGTTTGGTTGATGACATGTCCATTGCCATATTATATTGGTGGGATTATGCTAAAAATAAACTAATTAGGTAAATATTTAGGAATTTTTAGATAGGAAGTTGAAGTTCAAGGTCCATATAGGAAATATTACAAATAAAACTCAGAGGATAATTGGAATGATGAAAAGAAGAGGTTCGTTCATCTAAAGATAAGGAAGCCATTTTGCCTATTTACATGGCCTTGATAAGACCTCGCTTAGACTACTGTGCGCAGGTCTGGTCTTCTGCTTTCTGTGATTCTGATAGTGGAGACTGCAAACAAGAATGTTAAAATGATACCAGGATTGCAGAATCTGATTATGAAGTCATACTGAAAATTTTGTAGGCAGCAGACACTAGTAAACAGGAAAAAGAGGGATTATAAGATCAACACTTACAAACTTCTGAAAGGGTCATACAAGATTTCAGTAGATGGAATTTTTCATTTTATCGATGGTGGTGATAGGACAAGAGGGTATCGATGGAAGCTGAGATGCCACTAAGAAGAGAGTAAGATCTAGATTTTTCTCTCAAGGAGTGGTGTTTTGTGTGCACTTAGCACGAATGAATTCAATTCATGACGACTGGTGCGGTCAGCATGTAGCCAGGAGCGAATGCTGGTCTTGAAATTCATGCTTGCTCTTGTTATCATTCAGGGAGTGAGAGGTGTGATTGAAGTCTGATTAGCGGAATAATGAATTACTGAGCATTTAAAACTATATATTTAGAAATTTATGTACATTTAATCATACAAATACAACATTTATTTTACAAATGATATTCTATCTTTTTCAATTTAGCTACTTGAATACAACTTCTAACGTACGGTTCTTCTTTATGAACTGGTCAAAAACATCTTCATAAAAAGTTGGTTGTAGCTTAATTTTCCCAAGCAACATGCCCGCTTGTAAAGGCTGGCTGAAGCTCACTGACTAGAGCAACTTTGACTGTGTATGGCCTTGTGTTTAAGACGACGTGAAGAAATACCAAGATTTTCTAGCCTGGCTCCCACTGATGAGACCTCAATAAAGGTCGAAACCGGTCTGGGTAATGGCCCCTTGCCTTTAATACAAAGCATCATACATCTCCTCCAGGAGATGTGCTTTGCATTAAGGGTAAATATTAAGATTAGTGATCAGAGCTTATTCTACTTTTACCATGAGTTTCCTTGGTCTTGCACTACGTGCAGGGTCAGCTAGACTTGCAACACTTGCAGGCGCAAACTTGACTTGTTTGTCTGTTTGCTTACTTGGAAAATGGAGTAAAACCAGGTTTAAAATATAGCTTGGTATCTTTAACATTTATTATACCCAAAGTAGAATACTTTCAAGCATAATAGTTGCTACAAAAATTCTGAATACCGAAAAAATATTAAAAGGTATGATAATAATTTAGTATAAGGATAAAATGTTTTTTTTTTTTTTTAAGAATTTAAATGCAATCAAATTAAGCTTACTAATTAAGGTAAAAATTGAAACTTCATGAACTGTCAAGTTCAGATATTCTTACTAAAAATAAAAATTTTGAATTTACAGTAATGAAAATTATAGCAAAAATCATCATATTTATGGAATTACAATATTTATTTATTACAAAATTTATTCAACTCCAGCTTTGATTTTTTTAAGTTGCAGTAATAAGCATAATAATTCCAGCTTTAGTTAAAACGTAGAGGCAATAAATAGTAACGATAACTTGCTATGCTCGCTAACATCCACTTTTTTACTTGACATTTTACCCTAAAATGACTAGAATCTTGATGCACAAAAAAAGAACTGAAAAATCAATTTAATTTATAAATAATAATAAACTTGAAATTCAAATGCTCTATTTATGTGATATAGAAACTGCTCTTACCCAACTAATTAATACAAATAGCAGCAGCACACACAACAACCTCTGTTGTCTCTGGAACGTGTTTCAAAATAATCACAAAAACTTTCTTTAACTCAAAAACTTATTTACTCTGTTTACAATTTCCACTTATTAAACTTCTAGTATATTTGCAAAGAGGTTAGCTAACTCTCTATTAAGTTACTTTTACAAACTGTATATCAACTTCAAATATGTCAATAAATTCTCTTAATGACACTTCTTGTTACTGATAATCTAGATCTTAATTGTCCAACTAAAACACATTATAAGAGGAATTGTACAAAGGTATATAACTTACAAAAGCTCTGTATTGCACGTTTAGTCAAAGGTCTTGCACAAAAAGTTCTAAGGCAATTCTCTCATCTCAGATCTTGAGCTTCCTTCAGGAAATCTGGCTTCAGAAATATCTCATCGGGAAAATAGCGGACTGTGAACTGCTCTCTGCAGTACTCATATACAGCTCTGGCAAAAAGTTATTCTCCCACGGCGAAAAGAAACAACTTCCGAGCGAAGGTGCTTCGGATAATTTGTCTCGCCTTTTCTCCTCTGCTTGGGCTCTCCAAAAATGCCTGGACAACTGCTTCCTTTTTCTGCCGCCAACTGTCAACAGGGATTTCTCTCTGGCCTGGAAGCTTTTCTCTGGCGATTAAAACATCTCCTTTCGGCAAATCGAAGCCTTCTATTAAGACTGGAACTGGGAAGCTCCTCTCTGGCAACGTCTGGAAATGGGAAGCCCCCCCCCCCCTCTCTCTCTCTCTCTCCAGCGACTTCTGGATCCGGGAAGCCCTATATGCTTGGCTCCGTACCCTTTTATTATGCTTTCTCTGAGACCTCGCAAGAAGTTTGTAACCCGAAGAATTAGGCATGATTCTTTCATCTTAAGTTTCAATTTCGGCCCACAGTTTGTTCTCTTCTGTGTCTTCTGATTGTAAGTTGCCAACCATCGGAAAGTTGTTTGAACCTTTCTGACTGACTTCGGAGGCGTTTATGTGCAGCGCTTGTAGGCCTTTCTCATACACACAAAATTTAATAAACAACCTTTATAATGCCGCCATGTAGATCTATTATATACAGCTCTGGCGAAAAACATTGCCTTTGTTTTTTAACGCTCTAACATATTCGTATTAAAGAAGTATGTACAGTTAATTTCCAAAGGTCTATTTACAAAAATATCTACTATAAAATATACAGAGAAAAAACAAGGTTATTTTTTACAACATTCTTATGGGACTTGATCTAAGTAAAAAAATCGATGTAATGTGCTTTGGAATATTTAAGCTACAATCGAGTTTTTACAATATTGATAAAAACAATAGTCTAAAAGTCCAGGTAGTCCAGCGAAAACCATCTGCGAGAAAATGAAACCAGTTTATTTATTTAAAAAGACAAAAATACAAATTTATTAAGTATATCTTTATAGAGTTCATAATTAAAAGGACTCTAATAAAAATAATAATAGATTTCTACAGATGTTTCTCATCTTGTTTTTGTATTATCAAAATTATCAAGTTATTCTGAAGCATTATGAATTTTGCTATTTTATTATTATTATGCCGCTAATATTTCTTCAAATGCGACACTTTTTACAACAAAACTGGCTATGTTATGTTGAATATATCTGTTCGCAAATATACTCAAAATCCCTTCAACCTATAAAAAGGCAGAATGCTGATGAAACTTCATCAGCATTCTATCTGTTAAAATGCAATTACCCCCCCCCCCCCCGCCGTAAACGGATAATTGTAGTTATGTGTATTTCTTGGATTGACCCTTTTTTGGTGCACAATTTACTTATTGTGTCTCTTCCCAAATAAAAACGAATTTCACATGTGCGAAAATAAATAATCAAAATGTTTGTTTGCATTGGAAATATTATGTCAAATATTTATATTTTTTAAATAACATTATTGAAATAAATATGACATTTTGCTTCCTTTCCATGCAAAATAAGATTATATGGGTTGCACATCTCAATTTTAGGAACGATTTTTTTATTATTTTTTTTATGAACAACAAATGGTGTTAAACTGCATTACTTGGGGTTTCCGATTGTGAGTCTTTTTAATTACATCCAATGGTATTTTAACAGAGATTCTACGCCTTTGCCTTTTGCTTAAAACTGCAACAGTACAATTACATTGGAAAAATAACGAATTCAAACAAAAAGAAAGTGCGCACATGTTATCTAGCAGTATTCGCGCGTGTGTATGTGTGGTGATAATTTTGGGAAAGGGGGGAGTTAGCCATTAAAGGCGAATTAATTCTGTTATGAAAATTTTGATTTCATTTTGACGCATGCACCTACACATGTTTCAAAAGATAAACGGTAGGGAAAATATTGCTACTTCAAAACTGCCGCATAATATCGAAGCCGGCAAAGTTGGTCGATTGGTAGGGCCTCTGCTACTAATGGCTCAGTTAAGTAAGGTTGAGCGCGGTTAGTAGTTGAAAGGGGAAATCGTTCGATGTTGTTGCCACACTTTCCCTCGATGAGTCTTTGGACTCCCTGGAGGTGTCTAATAATAACAGTTGACTTCATAACTGCCGTTTATTTTGATTTGTAGTGAGTGATTGGGAGGGAGCAAGACAGTTGAAATGCAAAAACCTACAGATTACGTTATAAAAATTATGCATTATATTATATGATTAAAGATTTACGTATGATAACTAACTTCGAACTAAGATTATGAATAAAATAGGAAACTTTGCACAGAATGGGTGAGGATAGCAGGAGAACAAGAGGTCATTCCTGGAAGCTGTATAAGGAGGGTGTGAGCAAGGGAGTGAGGAGCAGGTTTTTTGCATGGAGAGTGGTGAGTGACTGGAATGCTTTGCCCGAGAGTGTGGTGTGTGCAGAGACAGTGAATATATTTATATTTAAAGCACAGTATGATAAACTGTGTGTATAACAGTGGACCTCCCACGATGAGTCTTTGACTCCATGGAGGTTTTTATAATAATAATAATAATAATTTGGAACAGATGCAGGCTGTATTCATTTTTAGATTCGGATTTTCATGAAGTTATAAAATAACTGTTTGACAAAAATAATTATCTTCAATCAAGTTCTTGGAGAATTTTAAAATGTATTGGCGATTAAAATAATTAGCAAAAAAATTGATAGTGACATTGATCTTCCAAAGTGATACAATATCAAGTGAAGAAAGTATGAAAGGATTTCTTCTTTTACGCTGGCATTAAAAACTCTGATTATACGATAAAAACAAGCAGTAAAATGAATATAACGTATCGGTATTTAGTCTGATATAACTTAGATTCCGGTTACCGAGCAAACAGCAAGCAACTGCATTTCTTGCTGTAGGTCACAGAATGTAGCTACTATGTAAGTTAAGTGTTCTTAACGTACGTAGTTAAGAACACTTAACTATGTACGTTAAGAAGTGTAGTTAAGTGTTCTTTTCAGCGTGATTATCGCACCTTCTAATGGACATGACGGTCAAACTACACTTCTTATCCATGTTCTTTCAGCAGGGGGGCAGAATATTATTCAGGTTTGCTGGACATGTATATACGTTCAGCAAAGAAATGGTACGCTTACGTACATAAATTTTATGGAATACAGAGTTCCTGCTAGTTTTTTATTCTAGGTAAGGAATAAAAAATTTTATCCCTGACCTAGAATAAAAAGGAATAAAAAGGAATTTTTTATTCTAGGTCAGGGACCGCCCCAGGTAGCTTTTGCTGCCTGGGGCGATCCCTGATTTTGCCGTCCCCTCTCAATACACACCAAAAATACTACAAAAAGTCAAAAGGACGTATAGGGAAATAAATGAAAACACTAAGCTTATTTTTAAAGTAAAACTTTAATTTCAACATTCTAAAATGTTATATTTCTTGCTTTTCTAGCTAAATCATCGATGACATTGGCGAAGTGTATTTCATAGTAATATAGGTAATTCTTAATCAATTTTATTTAGAAAAACTCTTCTCGCAACTAGCAACACTCACAGCAATCGTGAGGAATATTTGCAGCAGTATTACAATATTTGGAACTGAGTTCTAGAGACTATTTTAGAATTAACTGCAAAAGTTCAAAAAGGTTCAACGTGCCGCTCGGGAAAGGTCTCCCCCTTCTCCCCCCCCTTCAGCTACGCCACTGGGGGAAAGCCTCACAAATTTTTCAGTGGCCTCTAGTTTTTATATTATGAATTTAATATTTAAAAATAAGTATTTTATTTTGCAACTATAACTACGCTGTTTTTTTTTTATTGTTCTTTGTGAGGAGTAAGGCTTTAAAATGAGGTCCCCAATCTTGTGCCTCATGATAAATGCGGCCCTGTTTTATAACACACGCAATTTACAGACAAAAAATACTAGTTGTAGTGAGCGGTAGATGGCGTCGATGGAGATGATTGGTAGTAGAGCTTCGGTGTGGTGGTGATGGTTTGTATAGTGGGTATCTTCCCACGATGAGTTCTCGGACTCCTTGGAAGTGTCACGAATAATAATAATAATAATAAATGTTACGTATGCAAGGATTTATAAAGTACTACTGCTACATACATTTATGGTGATTTCGATCTCATCAAAGATTTTACATCAGGAAAAGAAAACACAAACATCACACCGATCCAGAAAATTATTAATACCAGTGATAACTTAGCAAAAGTTTAAAGTTTGTCGAACCATTGGATAAAACTGACTTATATTACAATTTTTAGACCTGTTCAAAAGTTAAACTTAATAAATGTATATTTGCATTATATGTTATATAATAATATATAATAAAAAAATGGGTATTACCGAATAAAAGTGTTTGGTATATTCTACGGAATTAACTCATTACATCTTCACTAACTGGATATGCTGCACACTTTGAAACGTGTCAACAAAAATAAAAATTTCTGCCTTCCGAGAAAAGAATGACAAGACTACAGATTTGTGTGCAGTAATGAAGCCATATTCCATCTGTATCAAAGTCAATTGCTACATCCACTTTTGCAGAACTGACAATCCACATGAATTTACTAAAATATCAAGATGAATGGACAGACCTCAAACATTGTTTGGCATGAGACATCCATATGAAAAGGCATACAGCCCATTCTTTTTCTACAGAAACGCTGACAGGGTATAATCTACCACAGTTACAAGATGGAGACTTTATAATACAAAAGGACAGGGCTCCACTGCATTATCTTCTGCATGTGTAACAGTTTTCGAATCAGCTTTCACATTTCTGGATTAGTTGAGGTGCTGGTTGATTGAGACTTGATTTGACTGAGCTGAGATGACAACCCAACTTCACCTTTTTTTTATTTATTTTTTTATGGGTTACATGGAAGTAGCATATGTACACCATACATCCTTTATTTAAGAGGACAGTCCTTTTTTTTCACTGCTCTGTCCTTTAGATTTTTTTTTCCTAAAATGGCCACTTTGTCCTTTATTTTGTGAGTTGAAATAGTAAATTGAATACTGGCGCGCAGCACATGACCTATAGAAACATGAAACTGTCATTTCACCGGCACTTGCTAGCGGCGCAGCATATATGGCTCCGTCGTTGATGTGAGTGTGTACATATTGTACTTTACTGTGTGTGTATGTGTGTAGTGTAGAAGTGTATTGTATGTTCGAGCAGGTGAAGCTTAATATTGATTTCATTATTACATATTAATTATTATTTTGTCAAAAGAAAATGTATTTTCAACAAAACATTGGAGGAAGAATTTCCTTTCATTAAGTGATGTCAAATGTAATAAATGTTCGGCAAATTTTAATATCGCGAATAGTGGCAAATCGGCAATTAAACAGCATTTATAGACATTGAAACACAAAGCTGAAGTCCTTTATTTTCTCCAAAAAAAAAAAAATATATAGTCATTGTAACAATATGTCACCACTAATAAGCGGCTTGTAAAAATTCTAGCAATGTATCATTGCTGTCCAGATTAACTAGCAGATACTGTTGAATATATGGCAATAGTCAGTAGTGCACTCAGGATTTAATCTTGGAGAGGGCCCGAGTTGAGTAGACGATTTGAGAATACACACTACGCACCGCATACAACCTATGACTGAGCATCTGCAACGATCACTAATTCATAAGTAGAATAAAAACAGAAGACACAACACAACATAATTTTTTTTAAAAAATTAATTTTAATTAGGGAAAGAATTTTGGAAATTTTTCTAGTGTTTTTTCCTTTTTCTTTGGAGGAGGGCAGGGCCCCTTCCTCCCCCCTCTGGGTGCGCCACTGGCAATAGTATTGGTTTGCCACGTCACCCACAATAAGCACCCTAAGATGTAACTAAATTCTGATCATCTGTGCTGTCATTTAACACAATCTATGTTGCATGTTATATGATGAATTTCGACTAACTTGTATATAAGGACACAATTTAAGTACGGGCAGACCCTGACCTGTATTAATTCGTACTCACGCAAATCATCCTGAAAGGTTTACGATTTTTTTTTCTGTCTCGCTTTTTTTACTATTAAACATTGGGTGGAATAATTATCCCCCCCCACCCCTCTCATTGGGAGTAGGTGAGGACATTGTGTATGCGACGTTAGAGTAAAATGATCCTGTAAAATTTAAATTCTACTCGTAAACTCACCAAGACTGATCTGCCGATGAAAATTATAAAGAAACATGGTGGACAAAGATTAAAAGCCATTAACAATAAATAGTGAAGAATGAAGTCCGTAGAAAACACGCAAAAGGATGCGCCTATATAACAAAATGACATTCAAGTGCATCATTCTGTGCCCCTGAGAAGACAAACGTGTTCTGTGAGAATTCAGCAGGAATGGCACGATTGGAGATGAATTCTAATATGTCATGGTTTTAAAAGCAAAGAGAAATAAATGAAGCTTTAGCCTGTTTATTTATGAATCTTATGATAATTTCACCATCAAATTCCTGACATGTACCCTCAAGGGGGTGTACACGATATGATAGTACTACATGAAAAATTTACATCATTACTAACTTCCTATCCACAATTTTCCTCCAAATCAGTCTATTACTTGTCAAGACTCCAACATTATCAGATGTTATATTTCTATCATCTAAGGCACTTTGTACCATATCCCACCTATATCTTGGTCTTCCTCTGGGTTGTTTTGCTGCCAACCTGGCAGAAAACACTTGTTTTGCTAATCTTTCCTCACCCATTCTGTTTAGGTGACTATACCACCTGAGATTTGCTCTGCTAACGCATTCCTGGATGCTGACAATGTCAAGTTCTTTCCTAATATCCTCGTTTTTAATATGATATTGCCATTGATGCCATCTGTTCATACCTCTAATCTTTCTCAGGACTCATATCTCCTGATTTACTTCTGACCCATATCATATATCAGATTTACTTCTGACCCAGCTCTCAGATCCATAAGTTAAAACTGGTTTGAACACACTACCTTGTATACAGCTAATTTAGTGTTCCGACTAATTTCTCTCTTATTCCATATGAATTTATTCAATTGACTTCCTACCAGCTTTGTTGATTCTGTTGTCTATTTCCATATTTAATTTACCATCTTCACTAAAAATCGTGCCTAAATAGCTGAAATATTTTACTTGTTCCACAGGTTCCCCATTCACAACACAGTTGACATTTTCAACAATTCTACCTATTTTTATTGTGTTTGTCTTTTTAATGCTCAACTTTATATCATATCTATTACAACAGTTATTTAATTTAGTCAGGGAATCTTGCAAACTTGTAGTGGATTTATTTAGAAGTATAACATCGTCTGCATAAAGCAAAGAACTGACATTAGCATCTCCAATTGTGATATCATGTTTAATACCACTTTCCTTCATAATGTGATCCATATAGATAATGAATAACAGAGGGGACAATGTACATCCTTGTCTCGCACCAGATTTAACATTAAGTCATTTTTTCCTATACTTCCTTCAATTCTAACTGCTGACTTACAACTCAAATAAAGACTAAGTATTGCTTGATATAATGTCCTATTGACACCATATAACTGTAGCGTATTGAATAGCTTCTCTCTTGGCACCTTGTCATATGCCTTTTCCAGATCGACAAAACTTAAATACAGATCTTTGTTATATTCCCATGCTTTTTCTGCTATTTGCCGTAAAGTGAAGATCTGATCCTAACAGCATCTATTTGGCCTGAATCCAGCTTGTTCTTCACCAAGCTTTTCTTCCACAATTCTTCTCAACCGTTTCTCAAGTATACTTGCATAGATCTTGCCAGGAACACTCAGTAGAGAAATACCTCTGTAATTCTCACATTCAGTTTTATTTCCCTTTTTATATATATGGGCACTATTAGAGCTCTACTTCAATCATCGGGAATTCGTCCCTCTGTTCAGGATTTCTGAACTATGTAGTGCAGCCACTGCAAGTCTTTTATATCACCATACTTCAGCATTTCTGGTCGAATATCATCTACTCCTGCTGCCTTTCCACAAATCAAGCTTTTTATGGCTTTTTTCTACTGCAAATATGGATATGTATTCCTGACTGTATGCCTGTTGAGTGTTTTTTATCACTGTGCTGTCATCACTGCTTGTTTCATTTAGCAATTTTTCGAAGTAATTACTCCATACTTCAAGGATATCTTTTTCTCCCGTTTTCATGTCCCCTTTATCATCTCTAACTCCTTTTACAGAACTCTTTCCTCCATTTCTAAGCTTCTTCAACATCATCCAGAATATCTTACCACCTGATTTTTTAACGATACTTGTGACATAACGATTAGAAATATATACACATTTGAACAAGAATAATGTTTAATTTGCGAAATATTTCGGTCTGAATATTACAGACCATCTTCAGTGGCTGCATAAGAATAGTTTTAAAAAACAAAGTGGAATACGAACAATTGATCATTCACACATAGAACGAGCCGCGTGATGTCATATCGTTAAATATTAGAAGAGCAAACATTTTTAAAGTCATAATTAAAGATATTAATTCAGAAATTCATATAATAATCTTAAATAACATTAGACTAATATAGGTAATTTAAAAAAAAAAAAAAAAAAAAAAGTGTTATCCTGATGAAACTTTTCCAAAATTTTGATATAGATATGCAGTCATTACAATTCAAGTTAGGACGTTGAAGTAAGATCTTCACACTTTCTTTAAATAAACGTTCAAATTTGTAGCGACATCTGTGTAGGACGAGAGTCTTGGACCAAACTGGACGTTCTATGGAAAAAAGAATTCAAGAGCATCAATCATCAATTCAACACAACAAACCTGAGAAATCTGGATTAGCTCAGCATGGATTAAAAACAAGCCACATCCTTTGGTCCAACACTCTCCTCCTACACAAGGTTTGGTCCCTGTTCTCAAACTCTTTCATTTTTTCTTCAATAATCTTTGTGTATTTTAGTCTACAGTTCACATCTGAGAGCTGCTCAACTTTTATTCGCTTTAAAACTTTCTTACATGTTATTCTTTTTAGTACGAAATTCAATTTTATCCTGCTCAAGACTAAATAGTGATCGCTTCCAATTTCAAATCCTCTGTACACTCTGGTGTCCTGCACCAGGGAGAAAACATCACTATCAACAATAATAGTCAATGAGACTTTTCTTATTCCTTGCCTCTTCTCTCCATGTGAATTTGTGCACATTTTTATGTTAGAACATGGTATTAGTAATAACCAGTCCATGTCCTGAGCCGAAATCCAAAAGGTATTTGCCATTATTATTAGCTTTGCTCTTTTCTCCAAATTTTCCCAAAATATTTTCCAAAAATATTTTCGGAAAATATTTTATGTTTGACAATCATTTCCTACTTTGCTATTTAGATCCGCAACAAGGGCCAACTTTTCTTTTTTCATTGTGTCAGTTCCTTTTTCTAAAGCATCGAAAAATTCCTCTACTTGTACCTTAGTAGAACCTTCTGTGGGACCATAGGCACAAATAAGTCTGATTGTCCAATTCCCCATTCTGATATTAGCCCACATCACTCTACTTGAGACTGCCTGCCATTCAAGAAGATTAGTCTCGTATTTTGTGTTGAATATTATGGCTACTCCTTCTTTTCCTTGCTTGTCATTTCCTGAATATAACATTTTGTATTTATTGCTCAGAAAGATCTCACCAGTTTTTGTCTTTTTAGTTTCAGTCACCCCTATTATGTCGATCTGGTACTTATCTAATTCATTCAGGCTTCTTATGTTGATAGTACTGATCTTTAACTCTGATGATGTTGAGTTGGGGTGTGCTTTCAGATTTTTCATAAAAATTTTTTCATATGATAATTTCATAAGAAAGTAAATTATTTTTCTTGCACTATCATCTGCATGATGTTTATGGCTGTTACTTTGCATTAATAATTATATATGGAATTCTAATTTGTCTGTGCATTGTGCAAATGAAACTAACAAATAATCTTCAAAACATGTTAATATCCTACTGTTAACACATAAGTAGGATATGATTAATGAGTGGGGTGGGTTAAATCCGACATGTAAAATTCATCACTGATGTTTACATTTGAGTAAACACGTCTTAAAATAATAACTAATTTATTCAGCTAATCAAATTATAAGCCTATATTTCACCTTAGCCACCAAATGCATCTTCATAGGCAAAAAGAAACACTTGACATGCAAGCATGAAAAACCAGCAGGAAGGCATACATAGACTGATTTCAAAAATTAATTGCCGTCCTCTATCGGTATGGGTAGTGGAATCTTGTTGAAAGTCTCATCAGTGGTTTCACAGATTTTTGGCAGCGTGATGCAGCAGAATTTAAGTTTGGAAAACTTTATAGTACCGAGGCAGATTTCAGAAACAGTCTCCCTCTCTTATTTGCATGTTTCTGCACCCCCCACCCCTCTGTCCAATCGACCCGTGATCTGAATCTATGTTGACCTGTATCTTCATAGGCAGAAAGAAAAACTAAGCACGTGCATGTGTGTGTGTGTGCTTAGTTTTTCTTTCTGCCTATGGAGATGCCTTGATGGTCAAGGCGAAATATGGCTTATTTCGCTAGAAGATACCTTGATGAACTTCTCTTTGAATATCTGAACTATATATTCTGCAGCAGTTGTCCTTATACCATTTTCTCCAACCAATGTCATCCTAACATAAGCAAAATTCATGTTACATAAAATTTGCAGACACCTCTTATGTAAGTTGAGGTCTATATATACTTGAATTTAGGCTCTTGATATTCATTTACAAAATACAGTACATTACTTTATTATACTTGGCAATTTTTTTAAAAAATTAATTTACAATGAATATACTTAGATTTGTTGGCAGTATTCATACCATATAAAACAGATGGAATTTGAAATAGTTTATTAACTACTCAACTAGTTTCGTGAAATTCATGTTTCACATCAGGAGAAATAAATAAACTAAAAACAAATAAATAATAAAAATCAGATTACAAACAGGTAACATCTGCTATGAAATACAGGTAGTCCCTGACTTATATTGGATGAGCACACCAGTGTTCATCTGACTGCCTAGGAGTAGAGTTGTACTTATTCACAGATGCACTAGGCTCTAGCTAGGGGATCCGAAAAATTAGGACCAATTTAAGGGCCCCCAAACAATGAGATTTAAAATAGAAGAATTAAAAGTATAAATAATTAAAACGGAACATAAAAATTATGATTGTTTTCTGTTAAATTCCCTACATCACTATAATATATATGAGGATGTGCTGAAAAGTTGTGATAATCACCATGGACTTGTTCTAATAAAACACTTCAACACCTCAGTTGAGGTGTTTTATTAGAACTCCCCCCCCCCCATATATAGCTCAGAAAAAGCATGTCATTGCTTCAAGTTAATATCTAAAAAAAAAAAAAAAAAAAGACCATATTCCCTTAAAAGAAAACAAAAATGCAAATACTATTTATTTTCATGTATTAGCATTCATTTTCTGTTCTTCTTAAAAGTGTGAAAAATTAGAAAAAAATATTTGCAGCGTCTTTACTTAGCATAAATTTTTCTTTAATAATAAGAGGAATAAAAGATTTTGTATATATTAATTGTTTTTATTTGTCTTTATTCATTTTTTAAGGGGGGGGGGTGCAAGTACGGCCCTGCCTGGGAGGTTGATATACAATTTTGTGACCAATGTTTCATAGTAACCATTCTTTGGCAGGAGGCTGACAGGACTCGAGTGCTCTGAGCCCCTCCTCATTGTTTTGGGAGCCCTTAAATTGGCTCTAATAATTCGGGGCCCCCAGCCAGCTAGAGCCTCATGCACTTGTGCATAAGTACAGCCCTGAGTACCGAGGTAATCAAACTTTTTGGTTTTTCCTATATTAGTAGAGATATAGATGACACGGGAAGGATAATGCTTGTTTTATTACACACCATTTCCAATTTTTCCAAAAATTGGAAACGGTGTGTAAGTAGCGTCCAGTGTGTGTTGGCTTCCTGTAATATTAAAAATTGTGTGCGTGTCTAAACATAGCATAGACCTGTTGACTTCTGACTCAAAAGTGTATTTAATATGAGTATGAATATTATTCATACTTATATTAAATACACTTTTGAGTCAGAAGTCAACAAGTCTGTGCTATGAAATGAAGTTTATGAGAAAAACTGCAAAGTATACCCTATTTGATCACAAAAGAAACGAAGATATTATGAAAGAATTAAACCAAGAACCAGTAATTGAAAAAATTAAAAAATAAAAACATAGATGGATGGAACACGTTCAAAGAATGAAAACAGAAAGATTACCAAAACAAGCCTTAAAGTACAAGCCATTAGGAAAAAGAAAACCAGGACGTCCTCTTAAACGATGACTTCTAAGGCCGGAACAGGCCATACTAGGCCTAAATCCTTGATACGTATGATGATGATGATGATGATGAATTCTACTAATTAGATAGTAGAGCCAGGCCAAATGATGATTATATCAATATATTGGAGTTAAACTTTAGGTCATGTTTCCTAATACTTAAAGCTTTCTCTTCAAACCAGTCCATGAACAAATTTGCTAACAGAAGAGAAAGGGAAAACTCATTGTAAATCCTTCCTTTTGTTCAAATTATTTCAACAGGATTTCAAGAAAGTGCTATTAATACAACGTTTGAAGAAATCTACAGCATCCATAGAAATAAGTCATGTAGTAATTATATGGTTTCTGCTCTCGGTATATTGCTGAAACACATTAACAATGTCTAGGCTTGCAAACAAATCAGCAGGTTCTATTGCAATGTCCTTAGTAAATTCTATATGTGTTGTGTTCTTTATAGAAGAATGTTGTCTTGCTAATGTGAGGGCTTAACAGGTTTGCTAGAGACAGTGGTGTAGCTAGAGCTTTTGCCGCCCCTCTCAATACATGCCAAAAATACTACAAAAAGTCAAAACGACGTATAGGGAAATAAATTAAGACACTATGTTTATTTTAGTTCAAGTATAGTTGTTAAAACTAATTATTAATTAAGTAATAAAATTACTAAGTTAACATAAATAAAAGAATCGTCGAAAAATAAAATTGTGTCTCACGTGAAAAGTGCCTGCCCCCCTTCTAGCTATGCCACTGGCTAGAGACTTAGATAGTAATGAAGCCTGAGAATACCTTGCATCCATAATGACTCTCAGTGGCAAGTCCTGCTTGTGTACTTCTATAACACCATAAATTCTTGGAACCAGGATGGGAGTCTTGATATGAGATGTTTTTGGTATCTTTGAATCAGTTCAATGTATTTTTGATCATATTATTGGCCTCATCATGAGAGTGACTTGTTGGGTCATGATTGAGTTTAACATAAATGTTATCATTCAGCAGAAATTGCATTTTTATCTTTGTATTCTGCAGAATTCACAATAACTGTTGTGTTGCCTTTATCTGCTTTCAGTCTCTAATACCTTGATATGAGAGTCTTTGAATCAGTTCAATGTATTTTTTATCACATTATCGGCCTCATTATGAGAATGACTCATTGGGTCATAACTGAGTTTAATATAAATGCTATCATTCAGTAGAAATTGCATTTTTTTCCCTTCGTATTCTGCACAATTCACAATAACTGTTGTAATGCCTTTATCTGTTTCGGAAATATGATGAACTCATCATATTTTGTAGAGCTATTACAAGTCCATTTTTGTAGTGTTTTTACCAGGTGGTTTGAAGAAGTATGGAAGTTGTCTGAATGCTTAGAAATACACATCTTTAGGGATTCAATGACTTTCAATACTTTGGCCATGATATCTAATTTTGGAATCCTCCTCAGTGAACAATGCAGAACTGAAACCCAAGATTTCAGAGGAACAGTGATTCTCCCTTACATACAGTCAGTCAGTCAGAGATAAGATATCAAGCTATCCATAAAATCCATTAAGCCTCCAACATGAAGATATCAAGCTTACTACAAAAACAGAGTAATAAAGGCTTCTACCCCCCCCTCAACAAGGTTGTTAATCTCCTGAAACCTTTCCATTCATCACCTAAAAAACCTGCTCTACAAGATGAACCCATGAGTTGTGCTACATTGAACAGAACAGGCAGGTCAGGAGAGACATACAAGTCTGAACACATCAAGGATGTGGACAATGAAAGAAGATACAAATCAGGACTGATAGTCATACAACCGAAACTAAACATCAAATATAATGGCAACAAACCAAAATGCTCCATATGGATTACAGATTCTTCTCAAGAGCATTATTATTATTATTAATTTTTGACACCTCCAGGGAGTCCAAGGACTCATCAAGGGCACCTGCTCTACAACTTCATCTGCACCATTCAATCACCAACTGACTGCACCTACACCAACGCCATCTACCGCCGACCAGCACTGGTATTTCCACAGACAATCACAAACATCCATGCCCACGGTGGGATTCGAACCCTCAGCCTTTGGGCTGGAGAGCGGATACGCTATCCACTCGGCTAATCAGGCCAGCTGAATAATTAATGCCAGCAGCACCCAGGGTTCCCATATAATCACCCACCTAAGTACTAACTGGGCTCAGGTTTGCTTAACTTCAGTGATCAGATGAGAACTGGTGCTTTCAAGCTGATCTGGCCACTGACAATTTAAGCAGTAAGGTGAAATGAATAAAACATCAACAGTGCAACAAGAAACATGGGATGATTTTACATCGTCTGGGCTTCTCTCAACAAACACAATATGCCAGTAGCTTGCAGATCCTGCACCACCAAATACCTTCACAGTATATATGCACTTTCCATTGCTATTCCTGTTTTCAAATATTTCAGAGTGAACATTACCTCTTTCTAATCTGATTTTTATTTTATTTTATTTTTTAGTTTATTCATTTATTTCTCCTGATGATGTGAAACATGAATTTAACAAAACCAGTTGAGTAATTAATAAACTGTAGCAAATTCCATCAGTTTTATATGGCAAGAATACTGGCATCAGAACTGTATTATGTCCTCATTCCACAGAAGTCTGTGTAATGAAATATTTAGCCAAGCTTATGTTTTGAAATGCATATACAAAAAATCCTGGCACTGTGGAAGAAAGTTCAATTTTTAAATTTTGCACTCTTCTTCTTCTTCCTTTCCAGGCTTATAGACCAAGTGGCCTGTTCCAGACTCAATTCCATCTTTTTAAGGGTCTTCCTCTGCATTGGGTACCTTTGGGTGGTAATTTAGAATTTGTTTAGGTATTCTGCTTTTATTCATTCTCAGTATTCTTTCCATTTTTCTCTATAGCAAATAACTGTTTCATTTAGGGAGTTTGTAATTCCAAGTTTATTTCTGATTTCACTGCTTTTCATTTTGTCCATTATTGTGACTCCTTCAGTTCTGTGCGGAAATTTCATTTCGGATGATTCAATTCCTTCATCCCCTTTTTTTATTTTCCATATTTCACTGCCATAAAGTAGGGTAGGTTTAGCTACTGTATTGTGGATTCTTCTTCTTCTTATTATTACTATTAATATTTGGCCTCCATGGAGTCAGAGACTCATCGTGGGAGGTACTCACTATTGCATACAGTGCTCATCCAACTGCGTCTTAAAATGATTCAATGTGTCCACATCCATAACACACGCAGACGATGCATTCCACTCACCAACCACCCTCCATGCAAAGAACCCGCTTCTCACACCTTCCTTATACAGTTTCCAGCAATAGTCTCTTGTTCTACTCCCCTCTCCCATTCTATGAAAAATCTCTTCCATGTCTAACTGATAACAACCCCTGACCAGCTTATGTCTCAATCATATCCCCCTTCCTCCTATTCACGAGGCTCTGCAACTTACATTCTCTCAATCTGTCCACGTACTTCACATTCCAAAGACCACTGACTACCTTTGCGAATCTTCTGTACCCTTTCCATCCTCGTTGCAATGAAAACCTGGTGACCCAATCTGTGCACAATAATCCAAGAGGCCTGATCAAGGCCTTATACAATGGAATCATAACCTCTCTATTTCTGCATGTCAGAGTTCTCTGCATCATTGCCATTATTCTATGTGATGTCTTCACAACTTCTGCAATGTGGCCCCTGAATTTCTGGTCCTTGTCCACCATCACTCCTAGATATATATCATCTCATCTACTCTATTAAAGTTTCCCCACCAAGTGTATACTTTGCATCCAATTGTTGCTTATCAAATCTCAAAACCTTACACTTGGTACCATTGAACTGACAATTCTACTTACCTGCCCATTCATGCCATCTATTCAAGTCCTCTTGTAACACATCAACCTGACAGTGCATTGCTCTCCCCAGTTTGTATCATCTGCAAACAGCTGGATAGCACTAGTTAAACCCAACCCAATATCATTAACATACAAACTGAACAAGAGTGGCTCCAAAACTGACCTCTGTGGCATGCTACTGGTGATCTTTCAAGATACTGCGCCCCCATATACAACTTTCTGATACCTATCCGACAGCCAGTCACTGATCCAACACAGAAGTCTGTTATCCAATCCCATCTGTTTCAATTGATTTTAGAGCTTGTCATGTGGCAGTCTATCAAAAGCCTTTGCAAAATCCAGGTACACCACTGCATATGCATCTCCCTTGTCCAAGGTATTTGTCACCTTGTTATAGTACATAAATTAGTGAAACATGATCTCATCTTAACAAACCAATGCTGATAACCACAGAGAATACTGCTGTTATCAACCCATTTCTGTATCCTACTTCTCACCAATCTCTCCATGACCTTCACAACTCCAGATATACAGACTGGCCTATAATTTGAAGCTACAGCCTTATCACCACCTTTATACAGTGGAACAATTTTACCCTCCTTCCACTTCCTTGGAACCTGTGCTGCTGCAAAATCTTATTAAACAGGCATGCCAATGCTACTGCCAGCTCCCTGGAACATTCCCTTAAGATGCGTGGTGATATCATTAAATCCTATCGCCTTATTAACATCGGGGTTATTTCCTCAAATACCTCCTGCTCACTCACAATTAAACTATCCTCTCCTATGTCTTCTACACTTAAGTTCCTCATGATTCCACCCCGATCAGTACGAAACACTCTTATAAATTGATCACTGAATACCTCAATAACGTCTTCTGCAACAGTTACCATTCTACCACTTTCATCCCTTAACTTCATCTTTCCATTATCATTCTTCTTTCTACTTGTCAATATCTAAAAAATTCTCTAGGGTTTTTCTCAGCCTGATTTGCCAATTTCTGCTCATACTCTACTTTGTTTCCCTTACTAACTGAGTCACTGGCTTGTTCTTTATATTCTTCATGTGACTGATTACCATTATTCAGTCCGTGCAGTTAGCCTAGTGGCTATGCGCTTCACAACCATATGCCTGGGGAACGAGTCTCCTAGTTTCGATTCCCGTCGACGGCGCGAGGAGCTTAAGGATCTCCCTCAGCCATAGCCAAGTTAGCCGGTCTTGGGCGTGGACAGCAGGGTTTTTTTCCACCAGTTTATCTGGGGGTTATTCATCCCGCAAGCAGGCAAACTGGTCCAGTGAACACACACACGGATTACAGTCAGGAATACTGACCCAGCCATAGGTCTGATTCGTCAGCTGTGCTGGTTCCGGAGCCCGGATAAAATTTGGGGGTGGGGTGGGGACTGTAATGGTGCCATACCTCCCCGTAAAGGAGACTCATGCCCATGCATCATCATACGATTATTATTATTACCATTATTCATCTTGTACTTCCTCCAAAGTGCTTTCTTTTTATAGATTTCATGCTTAAGCTCCACATTCATCCATTTTACACCTACCTTATTCAGCCTTTGGGATACATTCATACATTGATGTTGTTATGTATTTCTTTGTAAGTTCTCATGCAGCATTTATTTCTTTACTGTTCAACTTCTCATCCCATTTATAATTCAAAATTGTCTCCTAGGCTTGTCATAATTACCAGCCTTTAATTCCACATATATCCTTTCCTCGCAAAAGTCTGCATATGACTAGCCACAACATAGGTGATTACCTCATAATCACTTTCACCAACTGGAGGAAAATGTGAAATCCCTCTAATAATGATATCCTCTGATGAAATAATGAGATCTAGAACTCTTGATCCTCCCGTCCCTTTCTTTACATGCTGCCTGAGATAGTTATCTCTCAAGAAATTCATTTTCCTTATTCCCAAATGCTATCTCTTCATTCCAATCTATACCACATAATTAAAATCACCCATAATAATTACCCTTCCTTTGTTCACTAATCCCATCTCATCATCAAATTCCTGCCATGTACTATCATTTCCTGTGGTACTATCATATCCTGTACACCCTCAAAGGGGTGTACAGGATATGATAGTACCACATGAAAAATTTACATCATTACTAATGTCCTATCTACAATTTACCTCCAAATCAGTCTGTTACTTGTCAAGACTCCAATATTATCAGATCTTATATTTCTGTTGTCTAAGGCACTTTGGACCGTATCAATCCACCTATATCTTGGTCTTCCTCTGGGTCGTTTTGCTGCCAACCTGGCAGAGAACACTTGTTTTGCTAATCTTTGTTCGCCCATTCTGTTTAAGTGACCATGCCACCTGAGATTAGCTGTGCTAACGCATTCCTGGATGCTGACAATGTCAAGTTCTTTCCTAATATTCTCGTTTTTAATATGATATTGCCATTGATGCCATCTATTCACACCTCTAATCTTTCTCAGGATTCTCATATCTGCAGTCTCTAGTCTTTGGTCAAGTGTTTTACTTCTGACCCAGCTTCAGATCCATAAGTTAAAACTGGTTTGAACACTGCCTTGTATACAGTTAATTTAGTGTTCCGACTAATTTCTCTCTTATTCCATATGAATTTATTCAATTGACTTCCTACCATACCAACTTTGTTGATTCTGTTGTCTATTTCAATATTTAATTTACCATCTTCACTAAAAATCTTGCCTAAGTAGGTGAAATGTTTTACTTGTTCCACAGGTTCTCCATTCACAATCCACTTGACATTTTCAACGATTCTACCTATTTTCATTGTCTTTGTCTTTTTAATGCTGACCTTCATACCATATCTACTACAACAGTTATTCAATTTAATCAGGGAATCTTGCAGACTTGTAGCGGATTTATTGATAAGTACTACATCGTCCGCATAAAGCAAAGAGCTGAAATTAACATATCCAATTTTGATATCATATTTAATAACACTTTCCTTCATAATGTGATTCATGTAGATAATGAATAACAGAGGGGATAATGTATATCCTTGTCTCACACCAGATTTAACATTAAACCATCTTCCTGTACTTCCTTCAATTCTAACTGCTGACTTACAACTCAAATAAAGATTAAGTATTGCTTGATAAAATTCCCCACTGACACCCACCGTAGCATATTAAATAGCTTCTCTCGCTTGGCACATTGTCATATGCCTTTTCCAGCTGTACAAAACTTAAATAGAGACCTTGGTTATATTCCCATGATTTCTCAACTATTTGTCGTAAAGTGAAGATCTGATTGACAGACTCTATTTGGCCTGAATCCAGCTTGTTCTGCATGAAGCTTTTCTTCCACAATTCTTCTCAACCGTTTCCCAAGTATACTTGCAGTATATATCTTACCAGGAACACTCAGTAGGGAAATACCTCTGTAATTCTGACATGCAGTTTTATTTCCCTTTTTATATATGGGTACTATGAGAGCTCTACTGCAATCATGGGGAATTCGTCCCTCTGTTCAGGCCTTCAGAACTATGCAGTGCAGCCACTGCAAGTCTTTTATACCACCATACTTCAGCATTTCTGGTCTAATATCATCTACTCCTGCTGCCTTTCCACATTTGAACCTTTGATGGCTTTTTCTACTTCAAGTATGGATATGTATTCCTGACTGTATGCCTGTTGAGTGTTTTTTTACCACTGTACTATCATTGCTTGTTTCATTTAGCAATTTCTCGAAGTAATTACTCCATACTTCAAGGATATCTTTTTCTCCCGTTTTCATGTCACCTTTATCATCTCTAACTCCTTTTACAGCACTCTTTCCTCCATTTCTAAGCTTCTTCAATAACCTCCAAAATATTTTGCCACCTTCTTGATATTTATTTTCTATGTTCTTGCCAAAGTCTTCCCATGACTTTTGTTTAGATTGGTTTACATAGTGTTTCACTTTCTTACATTTGTTTCTATATACTCTAAGAGCATAAGCTGACTTATTTATCAAGAACTTTTGATATGCTTTTTTCTTTTCCTTCACTGCCTCTTTAACTTTCTGTGTCCACCATGGAGTTCTAGTTTTTCTATCCTTGCAGACAACTTCACAACATGTCTCTCTAGCTGAATCAATCAGGGCTTTCTTCAAGGCTTGCAACTGAATCTCCAAGGTTTGGTTCCTGCTCTCAAACTCTTTCATTTTTTCTTCAAATTAATCTTTGTGTATTTTAGTCTACAGTTCACATCTGAGAGCTGCTCAACTTTTATTCGCTTTAAAACGTTCTTACATGTCATTCTTTTCAATATGAAATTCAATTTTATCCTGCTAAAGACTAAATAGTGATCATTTCCAATTTCAAATCCTCTGTACACTAGTGTTCTACACCAGGGAGAAAACATCACTATCAACAATAACATAGTCAATGAGACTTTTCTTATTCCTTGCCTCTTCTCTCCATGTGAATTTGTGCACATTTTATGTTGGAACATGATGTTAGTAATGAAAAGTTCATGTCTTGAATCCAAGTTGTTTATACATTTCTTCATCACCACCTTCCACATTCACAGGCCTATAGCAACATCCAACTAAACATGTCCTCCTCTTAACCTCCACGTTACACCAAACTGCCTCATAACCATTGCCACTATTTCCCCCTTTCATGCCTACCTTATGTGGGCTTAATTCCACTGCTATCATCAGCAGCAATCTCCCTCGCTTCCTGCCCTTTCCATCCTCACAAAAACGATTGTACCCTTCCATTTCTATTCCTGCTACGATATCATCTTCATTCAGCCATGTTTCACTTATTCCAATGATTTGGAGGCGAATAAACTCACTCACTGAAACCATTTCATCATGTTTATTTCTGATACTTCTGGCATTTGTAAACAAACAAAATATTTCATTTTTAGGTCTATAGCCATTCCTATCCAAGCCATATGTTGGTTGTGATTTCCCCCACTACACCCAAATCACTTTTATCACCGTTTAGCACATATTCCTGCTCAGTCTCCACCCACATCACAATATACTCCATCTTCATGGACACGTTCACTCTCTCTCTCTCTCTCTCTGCCATTTCTTCCTGTCCTTCTCCCCCCCCTCGTTTCCTCTTGTATTCCTGTTCTCTCCTCCTCTCTCACACTACTACTGTTTCTACTGGCAAGACACTTCTATCTCTTCAGTACCATTCTCCTGATTTTTCTCTTCATCTCTTCCTTCTGATCTCTGGCATGCATCACACACTATACTTTCATCCAGCAACACTTTCTCCAGCACACTCACTTCAAAGCCATTTAAATGCAACCCATCACACCTTTATAATCTCATTCTTCCCTCAAACACATGCCATACATCCACAAACTCCAGTCTCTTCTCTTCACATAGCTCAGCCAATATACCATTCATGATTTTGGCTTTCTGTTGCAACTCGTCATCATACATCATACAGTAACACACTGACAACCTTTCCTACTACACTGTTATCTTTCACTCTTCTCAATAGTCTCCTGCTATTCGTTCTCACACCCCTCTTATGTCCAGTTAGATCATTCGTCCCTACAATCACAACTAACTCTCTCTCTCTCGCTCGTTTCTTACTCATGTCCAACGCCTTAATTATCATACTCATTCTCCCACCCGGATAGCAGACCTTATGGACTCTGTCAGTAACTACTCCTCTAATTATGGAGTCTCCATAATTAGAGGAGTAGTTACTGCTATCCTGGAATCACGTGTCACTTCTTTTACTCTTTGTTGTTTCATTCTGTTTTCTTGCATACTTTCATTAGTTTCCACTAGACGCCTCACATCACTCAATATATTCTTAATTTCATTTTTCATTTCCAATATCTGTTTCATTAAATCGTGCATTCCGACAATTTCACTATCTCGCTACCTCTCATTCGGCCGCACTTTACTTCCTTTTCCTCGTTCATACTTTCTTTCACCCCCTTATCACTAACTTTCGCTTTTACATCTTTGCATTCTTTTACCCCCTCAGTTTCCTCTTGCTTCGTTTCATTTCCGTTTTTTGCAACTTTTTCCATAACTTCCGCTTCTACAGCCTCGCATTCTTTCACTCCCTTATAATAAAATTAGTTTAATCCTTTATCCAAGTGTGAGCAAACAAAGTTTGCACCTGAAAGTATCTTCAGGACTGGGGTAAGATGGTACAACACCAGGGCAACTCTTTGCAAAGGTGGAGCAAGCTACCAGCACTCCTATCTCAATATCTCCCATAATGCAAAACACATCTCCTTGCGGATATGTCTAATGTTATGCATTAAGGGAAGGGCCACTACCCAGACTAGTTTCGACCTTTATTGAGGTCTCTTCGGTGGGAGCCAGGCAGATTTATTAATTTATTAGAAATATTAATTTATTAAAAAAGGGTGGCACACCATTTGGCAACTCCTATAGGTAGAGATGACCTGCTAATGCTTCTGCCTGGCTCCCACTGAAGAGACCTCAATAAAGGTCGAAACTAGTCTGGATAGTGGCCCTTCCCCTTAATGGATACCATTAGACATATCCGCAAGGAGATGTGTTTTGCATTATGGGAGATACTGAGATAGGAGTGTTGGTAGCTTGCTCCACCTTTGCAAAGAGTTGCCCTGGTGTTGTACTACCTTACCCCAGTCCTGAAGATACTTTCAGGCACAAACTTTGTTTGCTCACACTTGGATAAAGGATTAAACTAATTTTATTATACTCTAACCAAGTGAAAAATAAACTTTCACTCCCTTAGTTTCTCCTGTTTTCGTTTCATTTCAGTTTTTTTTCAACTTTCACTTCTACATTCCAGCATTCTTTCACTCCATCGGTCTCTATCTTTCATTTCATTTCCGTTTCTTTCATGTACACTATCTTTTCAGTCAGTTTCGCATTTGTATCGTGGTCCAACAGTATATCGCACATACGACAAATCCATTCTCTCCCTCTCCACAAAGACATCTCTTGCATTCTGCCATGCAGCAAAGGTTGCTCGATTGGTAGAGAGCCTCTGCTATTAATGGCTCATGCAAAAAGTTAAACAAGTTTGAGCGCAGTTAGGTAGTTGGAAGGGAATCAATCATTTGATGCTGTTTGCATACTCTCCCTCGACGAGTCTTTGGACTCCCTGGAGGTGTTACATAATAATAATATCGCACTCAGAACATCGAATCAGTTTTGAAAAGTCCATGTCGGCAATGCTACTTGATTTTCCCGGCATTCACCCAGTAGCACTAGTTGACGCCTGCATGATTGATCTCCTGACCAGCATTGTGTGATATTTAAAACGGCAATTTAGACTAATAATTCTGATGCACCAAAAATCACTCAGACACACTTCACTTTATTCGTGTGTTTTTGTACATAATTGGGTTTAAAAATTTTATTTATATAATGCCTGTTACTTTTAAAAAGTTTGATAGCTTCGGTTCTATATCAGCTTCATTTTTATGACATTGTGCATCCTAAATATTTCAATCTATTTACTTGTGCTATTATTTTGTTGTTTATTACTATTTTGCTTCTTATTGGATTAGCTCCTTCGAAGGCCATGACTTTTGTTTTATCTGTTGATATTTGCATATCATATGTTTTTATGATTATTTAGACTGCAAAATGATTTTTGTAGTTCATTGTTTCCAAGGATTATTTAGTCATCAGCAAAAAGTAGAGTATTAATCTGTTGTTACGGTTTATCTTGAATCCTCCTTCATTAGTTATCTTCCATTCTTTTATGATTTTATCTATCTATATATATACAGTATATATATATATATATATTAAACAAAACTGGTGAGAGAGGGCAACCCTAACATACCCCTCTATTTATTGGTTTCCAGCTTGATGTTAAATTATTGTACTTCACAGATATTTTATTATCTTGATATATATTAAATAAGACTCTAAGGAGTTGGTTTGGTATTTCACATTCTTCCAGGATTTCTCATAGTTTTTTTCTGATAATTTTATCAAATGCTTTGGTGTAATCTATAAAAGCTGTATGTGTTTCAATTAGTAATTTTAACATAAATACAGAGTCTATGCAAGACCTGCTTTTTCTGAATCCATTTTGTTCTTCTATTAATTTTGGTCTACTATACATTTAAGTTTATATGCTAAGATTTTTGCATATACTTTATAACAGGTACTAAGTAAGCTGATGCCATGATAATTGTTACAATCAGATTTGTGTCCTTTTTTGTAGATGGGGATAACTATTGCTTTTTTGTCCAATCGTGTGGGCAAAATCTTACACTCCAAAACAGATAAAACATGCCAATTTGATCCTAAGTACAATTCTCCTCATTCCACCAGTGTAATTTTCAGTCTAGGATCTCAGCATTAGTAGTAAATGCAATCTTGATATTTCTTACAGGTGGAAAAACCTGTAAGAGACTATGGAGGCAAGCATCTCTGTAGTGCAATTGGAAGAACAATGGAATTTGCCCTTCCACTGGTTCTCATTGTAATGATAAGAATCTCTATATGGGATTTTTCAACTGAAACTGAGTTAGCCAATCTCATACAGAGGTAGCATGGTTTTTCTCCTGCATACAGGCAAATCAGCCAGGGAACTCACAGACAAAAAATCCTATTAGTAGACAGTAGTAGTCCTAAAATTAGAGGAGGGGAAAATAATTTAATTTGAGGACTGAGGAGTGTAGATGGTTGTGTTGAGTAGAATACCTCCAGTGATGAGCCCTTGGAAATATCAAATAAGGATAACCTTTATTCCCACTTTAAATTTTTATGCCTTATCTACACCTTTGTGTAGATAAGGCATAAATATACAGTATTATGAATATGAAAGAATTATGAAAAGGCTATCCAAAATAAAAATTAAACATATATTTTTCCATTTAATAAAATTTGCAAGAGCTACAGTGCTTTGTTAGTGCATCAAAACTGATTTAAAAAAAGCTAAAAGTAGCAACCTTTCTTTCCTGCCCAAATACTGCTGGTGATTTTTGGTCTCTTACTAAGATTGTGCAAGTGAACCAGAAATCTTGGTTGTAATTTTTTGTCTAACTCCATAATCTCTTTTTTTTACCTCCCAAAAAATACTGTTACATATCTCTCTAGTTATACATTATTCTACCATTCCAAACAAATTGTATTTGATATTATAATTTTTGATTTGAGGCTAAAATATTTACTGACATTCAAAGCATTCTTCAGTGGAAATTTGATATTGTTAGTTCATCTTCACTGCTAGTGAAGTTTAGTATCAAGGCAACAGAAACCACAGAAACCTACCTAGACGCAGATTTCTATGGTTAAGCAGTTCTATAGGTAGTTTTCGGTATCGAGACTACATTGTAATATAAAGAGTTTATTAAAAATAAACAATTAAAAAAACTGACAAGTTTTTTTAATTGTAAAAAAACTTGTCAGTTTTGTAAGACATCATGAGGGGGTAATGCCATAAAAGTTTTACACAACCAGGGCTGGCTCTAATGATGGTGCAACATATGCATTTGCACAGGGCCAAAAAGTTTTGGGGGATGGCAAAATTGCATTTACTCTGCATTTGACGAGTATACTTGTCTTCGCTTGATTTTAATTATGATCACAATGTTGAAGCCTAGATTAACATCATGGCTTTTAAAACATCATTGAAAGTTTTTTTTTTTTTTTTTTTTTTTTAGGGAGAAGAGGCGGCAAAATATGTTATTGCATGGGGCAGCAAAATTCCTAGGGCTGGCTCTGTACACAACAAAAGCTTATTGATGATTAATTACACATATTATATGTTTTTTTACAACTTCACAACTGTTAAACCAGAATACAAATGATATATGAAATATATCATTTGTATTCTGGTTATATTATATTTGTGTAAAACTTTTATGTACCGTTACTCCTGATGATGTAAGTCTTGCAACTCACAAAACTTTTCGGGTTTTTTAATTGTTTATTTTTAATAAACTCTTTATATTACAATGTGGTCTCAATACCAAAAACTACCTACAGAAAGTTTAGTCCAGTCTCATTTCTCCCAAAAAAGAACTGAGCTCATTTACCTTCCCATTCTCCAAAACACTTACACTAATGTTCAAATCTCTGGAGTGGGGTTCTCAGTGTGTGTGGTACACATATCTCTTGTGGCACATGGTAAAATTTTTGGGGGTACGATGTGAGGGCTCAAAAGTCACTAAGTTGGCAACACTGATACGGATTAATTTCTGAGAACTGAGTGACGAAGAGCAGCACTGTGGTTCATGTCTATACACATTTGTCAATCCTCCTTCCCCTTCCCTACCTGAGAGCTGAACCTACCCAAACAGCTGATCGCCCAGTCCAAACATCCATTCTAAGTGAGTGAAGCCTTCTTACTGCTCTATGTATTTGTTGTGATTTATTTCACTTGCTGTGCTTAAAGTTATTGTTAATCTTCAGTTTACTGTGAAATTAAATGAACATGTTTTTAAAGTGCCTTGAAACATGGATAATTAAGAAGTAACGTGGAGCAGAGCCAACTGCTTCTACATCTATGACAAATTCATCATTGATGAACTGTGCAAGCGTTAAATTGTTAATGTCACTCTTTGTATTTATCGATATATGTAATATATGTATACAAAATTTAATGTGTGTGTATATATATGTTTTATTTTATTCCCAGTGTTATACTATAACTATAGTTTTATCTCTCTACAAGGGGGTACGCCAGTTACATATACATTTCCAGGGAGTACATGAAGCATAAAAGGTTGAGAACCACTGTTCAGCATAAAAGTAAACATACTAATTAACAATCCAGCTGTTTTCAATTTTCACTATGTCCAGTGGATGTTCGAGTTTGTTTTGAGAAATGCAATTTTTACCCCTATTCCATGATTGCTGTTAGAATTGGCATCAATAATTTGTCCATTTCCACCTCTTAAGTAGATACAAGTGAGGAGTCATTCATTTATGTTTAATTCTATTTGGAGAACTTCTTTTTTTTCTTCCTCTTCATTCACTCTATCTGGTAGCCTTTGGAACATTCTTTCGTATCTATGGGGGGGGGGGGCTGAAAAGTTCCAATAAAAGTTGTGGTTATATCAGTTTCTTTAAAACAAAAACGATATTAAAGCAACTGATACAACCACAAGAAAGAACATATCTTAAAACCCTTTAACCCCCATGTTTCATCAAATTGTAATAATGTTCTTTTTCTTTTAGGATATATAAGATATGTCAGATGTTTTGAAAAAATTCAGAGACAGAGAAGTATGGGCCGTCATCAAGTTTTTCGTGCTTCAAGAGAAGTCTGCAACTGAGATTCACCAAAATTTGTGTGAGACTTTAAGGAAGTGTGCCCCAGCATATCCAACAGTTACCAGTTGACTCTCATCACAGCAAACTTGTAAGAACCAGAGAAATAGCTTGTTACAGAGGAAAGCTTTGTAAAGATATCCATGACAGTGAATTTCATCCTCAGAACTGTATCTGGAAGAACAGGCTATGCTGACATCATTGAACAAAATGGATACAACAAAAACTCTTGATAAACTCTTTCAAAAAGAACAACAAACAATCTTATCAACCAAACTATATACACATGACATTCCTACCCTACATCAAAGGCACAGATAGACTTGGTGCTTCTCCCCCCCCCCCCCCCATGACAAAATTAGAACAATCTATTCGTAGTAAGGAATTTATGGAAACACAACATGTTAGAATAATTACTTTACTTGTCATTTAGAAAGTAACACTTGACGTTTCGACCTCTATATGGAGGTCATCATCAAAAAAACAGAACTACATTAAACAATTTCTCAAGTACTGTCATATTAAGATTTTCTTCTGTTTGGGGTTCTGGATGCTACACAGGTTGAAGATGGGTCCTCCAAATTCTTGGAATAATTAATCCATCATTCTTGTTCAGATTCGGATGATGTTTCAGCATTTCACAGGCTTCTTTGAATTTTCTTTTAAACTAGGTTTAGGTGTAGGGATTTGGTGCCTTTCCAGTCAATTCTGTAACATGTTTGGAGTGCATGGTCTGACAGGCCTATTTTGCCATAGGGGAGATATTTAATGGGGTGTTTGTGTTCATCTTTTCTAATCGGGATGATGCATCCTGTTTCCCCTATGTAAGGTAGATTACAGGTACATTAAATTTTGTAAACTCCTAGGTGGGCAAGGTATGGAAGAGCTAAGTAAATTTCCTACTTATTTTTCTCATAATCATAACTGTAAAAAAAAAAAAAAAATAAAATAAATGTGTTATTCTTTTTTTTAAATTCTATTTTATTTTTTACAGTTATGATTAATGTCTCTTTCCTCACATTATGCTGTTGTAAGTATAACATCACATGGCTCTTTCTGTTTCAAATTAATCCATTGTTTGCATTTTAGTATCATAGCCAACAAAGATGGTGTGTTTTCAGGTCAAAATATCTGTCCTTTTAAAGAAATAAATACTATTATATATGCCTTGTGTTTTTGTGTAAATACTATGACACAAGTTTCTCTAAAAGAACGAACTTCCTTACTATGCTGGTCACCTTTCTTGCCTGATCCTCATAATGTTCATAAATTAGTTGGTCACCTTTCTCCTTATATACCCCTCAACATTTTATTTTTTTGCTGCTCATGCTTAATGATACTACTCATCAATCTAACTCAGTGTGATATTGCTTCTTCCTAATTCCCTGAACTATTTCCCATTCACTCTGAACATCCTTGCCTTGCAGATCTTTATTCTGTGGTACTGCTTCAAGCTACCTCCTAGTTGCATTATAGTTCCACATATACCCCCTCCTGACTGGATCCACATGCTTTGCTACCATCCAACTGAAGACCACATTATCACTTTCCCCAATTGGCAGCAATGTTAGTTATGGATAAGTCTTCTGACTCCATAACAAGATCCAACACACTCTCATAGCCTGAGTCCCATCCATCACTTCTGCTTCAAGTAATTATCTCCTCAGTTGTTGGATGTTTTTCCACTTGGTTATACTATAAATTAAAGATACGAAGAAATTATATACTTGGTTTAATCCTTTATCCAAGCGTAAGCAAACAAGTTTGCACCTGAAGTATTTTCAGGACTGAGGCAACTCACATATAGAAGCTAATGACTTCACATCACTTGCCTTAGTATCCCATAATGCAAAGCACATATCCTTATGGGTATGTATATGTATAATGCTATGCATTATGGGAAGGATCACTACCCAGACTGGTTTCGACCTTTATTGAGGTCTCATCAGTGGGAGCCAGACCCAGGTGATACTAAGGCATAACACTGCTGTCAGGATGGGTGAAGCACACATGTGCTTTTCATATTCCCCTTTGTCTGTGCTGGAAGTCGTTTGGGAAAGGGAGTTTTGTGAGCAATTAAGCTCGCCCACTGGGAGCAGTTGTGGTAGTTAAAAACAGTTGGGAGTAGAACAGCCTTCAGTCTTTTGTATATGAAGTAGTCTGTTTCATTGTAGTTGACAGCTTGTACGATCAGCAGGTTTGAATGCAAACTTGATTTGATGAAGAATTTTTCTGCGAGATCGCGAAGAAAGGAGATGTATGGAATGTCGGTTTCTCGATGAATCTGTGAATTTCTGATGAACCATGGGGGATCTAGAATCATCCTTAGGCATTTATTTTGGATTCTTTGTAATTTTAAATGTTTGATCGTGATATGTGACTCCATGCTGGTGAGGCATAGGTTATAACTGGACGTATGACCATCCGGTAAAGTAGTAATTTATTTTGCAAGTTCAGTTTGCTCTTACGGTTGATCATTGGGTAGAGCTTAGTTATTACTTTGGCTGTCTTGGAGCCAACATGATCGATGTGCTTATTAAAAAGGAGTTTCTTGTCCAGTATTACCCCGAGATATCTGGTCTCTGATTGCATTGGGATCTTTTGACCAGAAAGCAGGATGTCCTCTTTGATGCAAACCTTTCTTCTAGAGAACAGCATGGCAGAGCTTTTGAGTGGGTTTACTTCAATCCTCCAGTTGGTGAACCAGTTTTCAGCACGTTGATGCTTCCTTGGAATCTAGAGATTGCCAGGCGAGGGCTGAAAGATCTTGCTAGAATAGCAGTGTCGTCGGCATAAAGGCCATATTGGTTGTTCTTGAGTTAAGAGGGATACATAAGTTTACATAAGGATGCATAAGTTGTGAACAGTAGTGGGGCCAGGAGGGAACCCTGAGGTACACCAGCCAGGATTTTGTGTCTTGATGAGATGATTCCGTTAATCTCCACTTGCATGTATCTGTCTTTAAGATATGAGTAAATAAGGTTCACTAGCTTAATTGGGATGTTGTTTACAATAAATTTGAAGATAAGGCCTTGATGCCAGACCTTATCAGAGGCCTTGGCTACATCCAAGAATACGGCAGCAGTGTGAAGGTGCCAGTTAATGGGTGATGTGTTCTGTTAATCGGTGAATTTGCTGTGCTGTGTTGTGAGCTTTGCAGAACCCAAATTGCTCATTTGGGATTATTTTATGTTTGTCAACTGCTAATTGAAGCCTTGCTAGGATGACTTTTCCTGTTACTTTACCAAGGCAGGAGAGAAGACTGATGGGCCTGTAGCTTTGGGGGTGTTGGATTGTGATAGAGTGGAATTTTATGAACTCCTATCTTATCACAATCTAACATGCTTTTCCAAACAAAAAAAGGAGATAAATACAGTAAATTGCCTCTAAGTGAAAATTAAGTATTATGTATATGTAAATCAAGTGTGTTCTGTTATGAAAATAAGTATAAGTAATAAGTATATATTTTGTGCCATTCACGAATGTGGTTAATTCAATATTAAAGTGTAAAACATTAGCAGAGCATTATGAAATATGTATAAAAGAATTATAAAATGTAAGCACAAATTCACCAGTTGGGGGGAGTCAAGTCCAAAGGTTACGGAGTCGTAACGTGAAGGAGCGGCTCGCCCCAAGTAAACAACATGACGTCAGCGTACGTGCGATAGCGGGGGAGAGATATGGACGCCATGACGTAGTAGCACGTGTGAGTTGGCTGGACATCGAAAAGGGCGAGAAACGCCGAGAAGAAAAGGGGGAAATATAAGGGTCATGCAACCCTGAAACAAGGCTTTTTGTTCCTGGATCTCCTGTGTGTGTTCCTCTCTCTCATGGTGGCATAGGGTACAAGTGCCCTCGGTATCGGAGAGATACCGATCAAGGCAGTTGCGGGTCTCAGCGGCCGTAATTCTCCGCGGAAAAGGCAAGTCCGGCTGTCCACAGAAGGCCAGTTTCCTGTGAACCTACGAGGCACTAAAGAACCGAAAAGGGAAGATAAGTAAACTTTGTGTTTCATAGAATATGTGCCATGTTAATATGTTATGGATCAGTTTAGAGGGATATTGAATTTAATCTTACTATCTGTCATTGTGTTTAAGTGTGCTTTTATTTTGAATGAAGTTAAGGATATGTTAAAGTAAAGAATTGGCAAAAGTATAAAGAGATTGTGAAAGATATGAATGTTATCTTGTGTAGTCTGACAGAGCTACGGAGTTTTAGATTGATTGTGATAATAGTACATGACTAATGCATTAGCAAAGGTTAATATAATTCTTACTTTAGGAAGCTACTGTATAATATTTTATGAGTGTAATAGTAGTGTTTTGAATATTATATACCTTGTCTGGAACTCCCTTAAGATGGGATTTTAATTTGTTATTATGTGTATCAACTTTTGAGTATAATAAACCTTGCTTTTGATTCTAACAAAGACTTTCTGTGATTTCTGGAATCCGATGCACCGCTTATAAAATATTAATGTGAACCTATGCGGGATATTAAGAAGGGTATATTTTGGCCACGTCTGCAGAGTTGATAGGTATCATTAAGTACTGTCCTGAGATTACCTCTTGGTTGTTAATATTAATAATCTAATAGCACTAAGTGGCGCAGCGAAACAAATAAATTTCTTGGTGTTTTACGAGAAGTAAATCTCAGACACTGATATTCTGGTACTGCCTCGTTCTCGAGGAAATTCCATTGTCCCTCAGAGGTACCACGTGCTACCCGATAGAGTGTATTACGGAGATATAGCATAAAAGGTTAAAATAGTTGTGATAAGGAAGAAAGCGACACAACAGGGGGAGTTATGGGTTGTTACCAGGCTTTTTCAGAGGAATGATGTTGGCAGTTTTTCAGGCTGTAGGAAAGTAATGGAATCTTAAAATGGAATTGGTAATATTAACTAGATGAATTATGGCCTGCCTTGGGAGCAGTTTTATTATTCTATTGGTGATACCATCGGTAACCAGAAGGAATTTTATTCTTCAATTGGGATATAATATTACTTATTTCTGTTGGAGTAGTGGGGGTGATGGATTCTGAGTCATCCTTAGGCTCATTTAAGGCTTTTCTGACTTGACAATGAACTTTATAAATGAGATTGATATTTAAGTTTTCATAAGATGGGCTGCATTGATTTTCCAGACTGTCAATAAGGGATTCTACTTTTTCATCATCTGAATGTGCAATTCCAAGTTTGGTCTTTATAGGAGGAAGGGGTTGTCTTTTGTTGTGAAGAGATTTTAGAAATTTCCACATGGAGTTATCTTCTGGGTTGATATCTGTGAGTTTAGATTCTCATTCTGAATTCCTGTGATTCTGGAGAGCTTCTCGAACCTGTCTGTTCAGATTGTTTAAGATTGTTTTGTGGTATCGCTTTCTGGCTTTGTTTTTGGCCCTAATCAGGTCCATTATCTCTTCTGGGATCCGACTGGATGCATAGAAAACAGTAGTTTGAGTGACTGATGCTATTGCTATGCTTATTTGCCTAGTTAGGTTGCTTATAGCTATGTCTGTCTTCTTTTTTGCGAATGACAGGAGGTGGGCCAATGTGAACTGGGAAAACCTTAGAGAGCTTGTCCCATGCTAAGAAAGAATGTTGAGGAGAGAGGATCCTGGATTCCTAGCTTGAGCTGAATGGGATTATGATCTGAGTTAAGCTCTTCTAGTGTCTCCAGCTGGTATTGATATCTGATGTTCTTGAGAATAACTATGTCTAGTACATCAGAACTTCCTGATGGGCTATAGTGGATGGAAGCTACTATTGATGAGTTGAGTGATGTGTAGTTCAATAAAGTACGGCTTTTCGAGTTGATTGACGAACCGAACCAAGCTGTATGTTTGGAGTTGAAGCCACCTGCTATAATTATGGAATCCTTGGAGCCAAGGATGGAGTCTAAATCTGTTGTCAATAGTGGAATGCTGGGAGGATTGTACGCTGCATAGATTTTAAGTTTGCCTGCGTTGTTTGTGTGCACCTCTACACCTGTCACTTCAAGGTTTAAAGTTAGGGGGTTGGTCAACACATTGTGGCTTAAATAATTTTTAATAAAAATGGCTATGCTGCCACCACTAGAGTTAAGGCTGTCTGTCCTATATAGAATATAACCTTTTAGTCTTGGTTTGTTTGATGGTCTGAGGTGGGATTCACTGATTAAGATTTTCAGAATTGTATCTCTTTGTGAATTTTTATTTGTCAAGCCACTGGCATTCCATGCTATTATCATGAGGGAATTTGGTTTGAATTTTTTAAACATTATAGAGGGCTGTTAATATGGATTGGGTTTCTAAATAGAATCTCTTTCTGAAAGATGGTGAGGTGCCTGCTTTGCTGAATTCATGTAGCATTGTTGCAAGTGAAGAGGTTAGAGCTGATGTTAGTTTGGAGCTTGTTTGCTCTTGAGATGAAGGAATTTGAGTTTGTACTGCCTCCGCATATGATTTGGACATGGATGAAGGTCAAGTGCCTTCCTGTGTTTCAGAATGCGAGGAATTACGATCAGGAGGGCGACCAACTTGGTTGTTTATGGTGTCATTACGTGGAGGAGCATAAATCGTTCTTGTTGACCCACAATTTTTTGGGTGGAAAAGGCATCCCTTGTAATTTGTGGGATGTGGTCCTCTACAGTTAGCACAATAGGCAGGTATGGATCTGGGTTTGGTACAGGAGTTGGTCTGGTGACCTCATCACATTTCAGGCATCTGTAGGCAGCTCCGAATCTTTGTCATCTGCGACACTGCCCTGCTGATGCTTTCTTCCTAAGAGGCTCAGTTGTAATTTTGAGCCTACAAATGTCAGTTACTTCATAAATTATTTTCTGTGTATTGCAGATTTCGACCAACACCAGCAGCATTGGCCTTTTATCTGACCTCGGTATCCTGCTGACTTTGATTGGGGTCAGTCCTTGACTGATGAGGTTAGTTATGATGCCCTCAGAAATCTCTCTGAGAACCACTTTTAGATTTTTTCTCGTTTGCTAGTGCAAAGGCATGGAAGGGCAATTTGGAGTTGTCCAGCATTTTCGTCATCATACGATAATCTGTAACAGTATTAGGATGAATCTTTACACCCTCTTCAGTATTTCTTGCCCAGGAGAAATTGATGTTTTGTTCTCCAAGGGACCTTGAGACTAAGATCCATTTTTCTTTATCTCGAAGGATGACTGGAGGGACCTTTTCTTTACTATCGTGGGTGGCTTGGGTGTCATGTGTTGTTACATCCTTGTCATCTTCAGATGTTCTATGTCTTTTATTACATTGTTCCTCCTGTGAACAATTGAGCTGTTGGGGAGTCTTTGGAGGTGAAAGAGGTGCGAAGTCCCCCCCCCCCTCCAGTGTCCACATCATCTTCTTCCGTGTCATTGACCTGAGTGAAGAGATTCAGACAACCCAGATATTCTGTTTTGGATTTCTTTAAGGTGAATTTAAGAACATCAAGTGTCAGATCTTTGTTTAAATTTTGAATGGCGTCCTTAATGTCGTTTACGTTCTCCATCCTTGCACACCGTATATAATCAAGGAATATTCCGGAGTCTTTAGATAATCCTGTAGACTTCGGAGTCTACTGACAAATCCCATAGTCTCACATGTGAGTCTACCAGCAAAACAATATATAATTGCAAAAATAGTCACAAACGAAGAAAGCTTACCTCTAAATATCTTGATTTTCTCCTTTACACTTACGTGACTTAGTCATCAATTCTTAATTCAAGTATCAAACTCCTTCCTTTCAATCAATTCATCCAAAAACGGTTTAACTTCTATAACTCGCCACTCAAATCCGCAATCTTTCAGCCAATCATCCCAATTCAATCACACCCATCATGATACTAAGGTTGAAGTAATGCTGAAGTCATATTTTCATATATGAGTAGCCAAAAGGTGTTACACCTCTTTGTGATCTTTCCTACTCTGTCTCCCAAGTTGAAGTCCCTGATAATAATTAGGTTTTTTTTTATTTTATAATAACTTTGATAAAATTTGATAATAACAAGGGATAATAAAAAAAAAAATAATGCAAGTAACCCATTCATGGACTTACTTCATGCTCAAACTTTATTTGCTTACACTTGGATAAAGGATTAAATCAAACGTTTAATAACTTGGTTTCATCAGCATCACCCCATTCTCAACTCTACTACCATGTGATTTGTTTGCTCCAGAATCACTTTCAAAGCATTTATTACACACTCTCTTACTAGTTTCACTCTCCTTTGACAAATCTTTCAACTTTCATGACAAGTACATCTCACAAATTTTACACTGTACAAAATCACTCAAATTTAGCTCACTTGAGAAAGATGTCTCGACAGGCATTGTTTTGCGATGCATAGGTGCAATATCAACAATATACCTACATTTAAGAATATATATTTTTTATAAGCCTATATATTCCCCGTTGTTGGGTAAAGGCCTCTCCTATTATGGGAGGTTTTTGGGCCTACTTCTCCCATAGTGACCTATTCCATCTTGGGAGAGTATTTATACACTTGTATGAATGAGTGTATGAAGGTGAAAGACAATCACAAACATCCATGCCATGGCAGGATTCAAATCCGCAGCCTATTGGCTGGAGAGAGGATATGCTAACCACTCGGCCACCCAGGCCAGCATATAATGTTTTACTTATGCCTAAATAACTCAGTCAGTTTTGCATACTTAATAATAAATATAATAAATTCACTGAGTATAATTAGCAAAAATTCGAAAACATTACTCACAAGAACTGTCTCATAAGTACCTGTGCACACCAATTGTGCCACTGGGGAACTTTATGTTCTCAGTATTCTCAGAAACAGAATTACATGAACTGTGTAAGTTCAGAAATTCCCTAAATTTAATTTATATCCCTTATAATGGTTTTCCTTGTATACCAGGTAGAATTCACCATAGTCTTTTCGACCTAAAAGATATATACTGTTTTTTTTCCCCCCTGACTGTACTACAGGGGCACTATTTGGCAGACATGAGTAAAAAAAAAAAAGTGCAAATAATAATTACTGTATTACAAGGAATTAAATGGTTTCCAGCACAGGCAATAGTTGGTAGACAGGCATTGTAGATGGTGCAATTTAGTTAATTCACTCACTATTGTATTTTTATCACATCATGGTAAAAATACAATAAATTAATGAGCAAAACTATAATACAGATTGAGTTCAGTTAACCAATCAGTGGCACTAACTGAGAGGCAAATGCAAGTTCCTGAAATCTCCAGGGAAGGAGTGGGTAGAGGGGGGGGGGGGCTACTAAACTTTTCTTTTTTAAATCTAAATAATCCCCCCCCCCGTCTTAATGGTGACAGTGAGCTGCAGTGGAGAGTGTCCTCCAACAATAAATCCTTTGATTCCTTCTGTCATGTAATAATAATAATATTCAAGGTAAAAGAGTACTGCATTCCTGTAAATGTTATATCTTGATAAGAAGAAAATTTCCAACATTTGCATTTTAATATGCACAGTCTTATAGTCTCAATCATTCATCTCTCTTTTTCCTGTCTGCTAGTGACTGCAGCCCACAAATTCTCATACAGTCTTCATAATCTGAATTCCACACTTCCTGCACACACACTCTCTCTCTCTCCTTTGCATCCTCTCCGCTGTCTAAGCATCAACACAAAAAACCGGTCCAAGAGCATGGTTGTATCAAGGTCTTGTAAAGAGGCAAGATAACATCCTTATATGTCAACATTTGTTTCAGCATTGCAATTATTCTGAGTTGTATTTGCAATCTTTGCTATATGGCCCTTGAACTTCCTGTCTACTAAAACTCCAAGATCCCTATCCTGATCAGTTTCGTTTACTATAATCTCACCAATATAATATGACATTGGATATCTCACACTAAAATGCATGAGTTTACATTTATTAACACTGAACTTGACAGCCTTTCCATTTTAACCTGCTCACAATTCCAACCTATTCAAATCATTCTGCAGTTATTGCATATTATTTGCATTCTGGATTACCCTGCCTATCTTTGCATCATCAGCAAACGGCTATATGCCACCCGTCAAATCCTTTTCAATGTCATTAATGTAAAGATCAAATAACAATGAACCAAAGACCCCTGTGGTACACCACTGGTCACCTTAAATCTTGCAGATTCCCCCCCCCCCCCATATACCACTTTTTTGGTATCAGTCACTCAGCCATCCTTTTATCCATGCTAATATTTTATAATCCAATCCCATATTCTCCAGTTTATGCAATAGTCTTTCATGCTGTGTTCTGTTAGAAGTGTTAGCAAAGTCCAAAAGTATCATGACGTATCCATTCCTCTTGTCTAAGTCACTTTGGTAACATTATTATAAAATTTAAATGCCTCAAACATGACTTTCCTTTAGTAAACCCATGCTGTTCATTGCAAAGTATGATTCTTTAAATGCTTTTCTTTTTGTGAGCTCTTCATTTCCTTAACTGATATTGTCCTTTTCCAACTTTTCCAAAATCTTTGCCACAACTCCAGAGATACTGATTCTTTGCATCACTCTGTGTAATGCAAACTTCTGAAATGGTTATACTGGATACCAGTTGATGGAATTTTTCATTTTATGGAGAATGGTGAAAGGACATCCAAGAAAGGTAAGGAATGCCATCAAGAAGAGGGTGAGAACTCATTTTTTTTTCTTATAAAGTGGTATGTGATTGGAAAGGATTGCTTTTGGAGGTTGGTGAATGCAACTAGTGTGAATGAATTCAAGAACTGGTATAACAGCTGGTACAGGTGATTAGGTAGCTTCACTCAACAAGTCCCTTATTTCCTGGAGATTTCTCTTAATAATAATATCAATACTAGATTCCAAAAATTGCTGAGATAGCATCTCCTCATCCCCAAATCCTAAAAGTTAATATAGAATTGTTTTTTGGTGACAATTATTTTAAGTATACACTTGTAAATGTTTCAGGGATAAAAACTTAAGGAATTGCTCTTTTAAATAAAAAAAAAAAAAAATTGAACCGGTCCCTTTATTTACAAAGAAAACACCACAAAAAATACACAAACATCAGTAAATTTTTACCTACCAAAGGAAGACGACACAAACATTACTACATATCAGAGACATTAATGAGCACTAAATAAATTATGATTGGCCAGTGAAATGTATCATTACTGAATTTAGGAGGAAGATTATATTTAGCTCTTTAATGAGTCTTATACTGACTCATGGTTAAAACATATTCATTTATCACAAACAGGAATGCCAACACCAAATTCTTCTGATTCTGTTTAAATTAAAAATTCCACTTGTAACAAATAAGAAATATCTGGGTCAAGATTTACATAGATTATAAGAGAATGCTCTTGATCTGCAGTACAATAGTCCTTTTTTTTTGCATGCTACAAAACTAAAATTATTAACAAAGAACTGTTTCTAAAACATTACTTTTTGATAAATAAATAAAATGACATCAATTTACCCTTAGGATTTAAAATGAATTTTTTTTATAAAGAAATTATGGCAGTCACAAATGTAATTTGGAAAATAACTCCCTGATCCTGATGCTTAGCTACATGCATGCCAAATAAGATCTTTTCACATAGGCTGTTTAGAAATAAGGAAAATGACTCAAATTCCTGGTAACTTCTGAAAACTAAGAGTTTATGAAATACCACACAGTATTGTTTTTAAAAAATGTGTTTCAACTTGAAAAAATAATTCAAATATAGTGAAGAAACACCCTGCACCAACTGTGCATGTATCACTTTTTTAGAGTATATTATTATTTTAGAAATATTTAGTTACTTCGTAAAGAAAAGTAAAGGCAGATTCTTTTTCTGTACATGTCTTTTATCACATTACTGCACTAAAATTCTCATATCGTCATAAGTGAGGTATTATAAACTCCTTGCAAAAAAAATAAATAAATAATAAAATAAAATAAATAATCTGATATTGCTCCCTACAAATGCCCCTTGACTGTCTTATTCAGTGAAAACATTCTTTTCTTGCAGATTCTCATGCAGTCAAAAAGTCTCTATATACTATTCTTTGGTAAGCTTCATATCTACCTCTATCCACTGTTTGCTCCAATTTGTTTGACAGTTCCATGTAGTATCCTGTCAAACACCTTTGAAAAGTCAGAAATATTGTGTTGCTATTCCCTTTATTTAACTCGACCATCACTATTATAAAAAGTGAATAAACTACTAAGGTATGACCAGTGTTGTTCTGGGGTGCTGACTTGTGCAAGCCGACTGTTAAATATTCAAGAATTTTGTAACCTGGTTATTAAAGTGACAATGGCTGTAAACTGAAGCACTTCAATCCACAATGACTAGGGCATTTGTGTGATAAGCTTGTATATGGTAACACAGAAAATCCAACCAAGGCATACATATTTCAGCATCCTTTGAAGGGGGCAGGGATAAGGAAGCACAAAGGATACTTATTTCAGCATCCTTTGTGCTTCCTTATCCCTGCCCCCTTCAATCTCTACAAAGGCAGCCTGTGTAGAGATTGAAGGGTGGGGAAAGGAGAAGAAAGCTTGCATGTTGCCATTCATACGATTAGTATGACTATCTGTAACACTACAGCTCGTTTTCTGAGATGAGGAGCATCAGCAGATTCCAAGTGAAGCATTGGCTAAAGCACTATTGGACTTAACAACCAACCTAACAGCCATCTATTAAGTTTTTTATACATGAAGAAGGTTTTGGGTTAATGAACATAATTTGTACGAGGGTGTGAAATAGTTTAACGATGTGTTATGTATATCAGATTTAATGATGATAAATTTATTGAAAAAGGAGTTAGCAGACTGCAATGATACTGCTGGGTTTTGCAAAAGTGTATTTGACAGGATATCACATGGAACTCTGTCGAACAAATTAGAGAAAATAGGGGTAGAGGTAGATATGCTATTCTTTGGTATATGATAACAGATACCAAAGAATAGTATATGGAAGAGCAGAATCCAGTAGAAAGCATATGATTACAGGAGTGTGTGTGTGTGCCATTGGGCTACTTCCATTTAATTTGTGAAATAAATGATACAGGATACATATAATTTATTTCATGTTTCATTTCATTTCACATTTATTATCACGATATAGGCCAAGGTAGCTCATAGGATTATTTGGTTATTGAAGAACACAGTAACAGAGATAAGGAATTATCATTCCTGTTTATGAGGCCTTGATATAGCCACATCTGGTTACCTTATGTACTGGTCACCTATGATTATGAGCAGGTAGTGGAGAGGATATAGAGAACAGTAACTAAAATGGTAGGTAGTCTGTGGAATACTCCCTATGAAGTTGCAAAAGTTGGTTGAAAGGCAGAAAAGAGGGATATCATAGAAATGTTTAAGTTACTGAAAAGATTTTATAGGACTGATGCAGAGGAAACTTTGGAGCAGTTTTCTAGAGATAGAACAAGGGGTCATCCCTGGAAATTAATAATATCGTGGTTAGCAAGAGTGTGAGGATTAGATTTTTTGCTTAGAGAGTGGTGAATGAGTTGCCACTCTGCAACCCATTCAAGAAGAGTAGGATAGATGTTGTATAGATGGTGTAAGTCTTGTACAATGAGTCTTCAAACTCTATGGAGGTTCCTGCCATAATATTAATAAACCAAAAGACAAAGATGTTAAACAAAATGAAATGACATGCCATGAGGATTTTACATGGAATCATGGAAAAAGAAGAACGTATACTGAAAGGTCCTAGGGAAAATGTCAGCATGTTCTGTGTGAAAATACAGAGAAAAATGCAAGAAAGCTAAAAGTATTGCGTAAACGTAGTTAAATAAAAATTCATAGGAAGATGGTGTTAAGAATACAAAAGATAATTATCTTTAAAGTAGTACAATGTTTTGGAGAGACACTATTGAAAAAGCTTAGAAAATGTACTATAAAAGAAATAAGGAATGATAAAGGTGACATGGAGAAAAACTGAAGACAGAGATATTCTAGCTGTCTGAAGTAATTACTATGAAAGATTGTTAAATGAAACAAGAAGTGTCAGAATGGTTGTAGAAAACATTCAAGAGGAATATAATCTGTTTATATCAATATTTGAGCTAGAAAAACCTGAAATGTGAAAAGCAGTGCAGCAGATGCTCAAATATGGTGCTATACAAGTTTTACAGTGGCCACACTGCATAATTAGAAAGGATGGTGAGAAGTCAAATTCTGGATGACTGGAGAAAAACTTTTATAGTTACCATCTACGAAAAGAGGAATAAAACTGAAGACAATTAAAGAGGAATTTCCCTACTGTGTTCCAGATGTGATTTATACAAGCATACTTAAAAGGGACTAAGAAACATTTGAAGGAAATATGGAGAAAAAACAAGATGGGTTCAGGCCAACGCGAAAAGGGGGGGGGGATGAAATATTCACTCAAAGATAAATACTTGAGAAATCATGAGAATATACCAAGGATCTGAAGTTTTGCAGACTGAGTTCTGTAGATCTGGAAAAGGCATATAACAAAGACAAAAGCTGTTCAAAATGCAACATTTACATCAAGCAATTTATAGTCTATATTTGAGTTTAAATCATCACTTGGAATTGAAGGAGGTATAGGAAGATGATGCCAAGAAATTATATTCTTGGTTTCATCCTTTATTCAAATGTAAGCAAACAAAGTTTGAGCATGAAGCTTCATGTGCAAACTTTGTTTGCTTACACTTTTGGATAAAGGATGAAACCAAGAATATAATTTCTTGAAATCTTTAATTTATATTATAACTAAGTGGAAAAACTTTCAATGTATAGGAAGATGGTTTGATGTAAAATCTGATGTAAGACAAGGCTGCACATTACCTCCTCCTCATTTGTACACATCATATTACACCCGATATCAAAACTATACATGTCAACCTCAGCTCTTTACTCTTTAAATTGTACAGATGCAATACTCTTAAATTTATCCAGTACAGGTCTCAGGATTTCTAATGACTTTTTAATGCCGATTTAATAACTACGTGACAAATTTGGTATGAAAATCAGCATTAAAATGTTTATGTAAACAGGCAGAACAATGAAAACATCAGTTGCATCCTGAATAAAAGCAGACCTGCAGGGCTGGTTGGCATATACGCTCTCCATCCGTGGGCATGGATGTTTGTGATTGTCTGTGAAAATACTAGTGGTGGTGGAGGGTGGTAGATGGCGCTGGTGTAGTTGGTGGATTGAGTAGTGGAGACAGAGAGATGTAGAGTAGGTGTCCTCCCTCGATGAGTCTTTGGACTCCCTGAAGATGTCACGTAATAATAATAATAATAAAAGTAGAAAAACATTGCATCTGTTTAGGCATAATTTTTAGTGAAAATTGCATATGGAAATAGACAGCAGAATAAACATATTTAGTATTGTGAAGGAGACAACTGAATAAATTTATATGGAATAAGAAAGAAATTAGTCAAAACAATAAACTAGCTGTTCAAACCAATTTTATCTTATGGAGCTGAGCACTGGATTAGAAATAAAACAGCTACTAAAAGAGATCACACATGTGAGTTCTGAGAAAAATGAATAGAGTGAACAGATGGAATTAATTGCAGAATCATGTTAAAAATAAAGACATTAGGAAGAAGAAACTTAACATTATTAACATTCAAGAATGCCTGATCAGAGCTAATCGGGTAATATGTTACCTAACACACTGACTACCAACTACGAGTTATCTTGTATCATATTTTTTGTATTGAATATTAGTATACTATTTGGACACTCCCTACCAACATGGGACTAGAATCTTTCAACCAATAATATAATCACACAGACTGAACATTTTTTTTACTAAAAAAGTTAGTTGTTATAGTGACAAAGTTAAAAAATTATCAACAATTATATATTTTTGAAGAGAAAATACTAATAACTTCCTGGCACTGGCAGCAAGTTTACATGTTAGGGCCACTGGCAGTCAATGTGTTAAACAGAATGGGAAAGGCTAGCAAAACAAGCATCAGATGCTAGGATGGCAGTGAAAAGACCCAGAGGAGGAGCAAGATCTCAGTGAGATGCAATTAAGAAGTGCATTAAACCAGGATTTCCCAAACTTCTTGCTAAAGTGGAGCCCTAAAGCAAGAATTTTTTTTGCAGAGCGCTCACAACTCAATCTTTAAAATAAACATGAAAAAACGGAAGAAATCAATAAGCACTCACCAGTGTCACAAGTGATCGTAGCAGTTGTTTTGAGCTATGCTAGAAAACGTGTTTTAAATTAAAGTATAGTGAGGCTTTTGTCTCAATTTGTGCTTCAGTTGGATACAAGTGTCCTTCAGTGGTGTTAGTGCTGAAACTTTGTTGTTTATATTGTTTTCACTACTTCAGGGTCCATAAAGAAATTTGTTTCTTTATGGACATGTCAGTGGCACGGAGGACTTCTGTACGAAAGTCTAGATCTGCCTTGGATTTTTCGCAGTGGATGCATTGCAGAAACTGCTATATGTATGCACCGAAAAATGTGAATGATCTGTGGACTGTTTAGGTAAACAAGAAGAATGAAAACATTACTGTATGTGAAGAGTGTCTAGATAGATTAGAGCGAGTAGGAATGGAAGCAAACGTCGGGACATAGTAGAAGAGCTTCGGCAGGAGTTCACGAAAATGAAAAGTGACCTTCATCTCCTGCAAGAGGAACTGAAAGTGCTCAGTAAGGAGGTTCAGGATATTAAGACTGAGTTTAATGTGTTGAATAGAGAAATTAGGACTATGGAGATTACTTTAGCTGAAGTAACTAGAGCAAGTTTAAGTAAGGGAGAGACTTTGGTGAATGATGAACTAATGAATAGTATGGATGTGATTGGGAGTCAACAGAATGAAAGCACAAGAGGTCTAGAAGAAATGAGATGTTGTGAAAAAGAGGGAGTAAGTAAAAGAGTGTTGAGGGAAGGTAATGAAACTGGGAGAGTCATGCTGAATAGTGTAGAAAATGAGGCCATGAGTGACGCTTACTTGAGTTTGAATGAGGTTATAAGTGGTATAATATATGATGATTCGATGATTAAAGGTATGGAGAGCACTATGCCTGAGGTGTGCTTGTCTGGTGGAACAATGGAGAGAGAGTGACTTTAGCAATAAAGAGAGGACATGATGCAGAAAAGATGATGTTATGGTGGGTACAAATGACCTGAGTGGTAATATTAATCGGATAGCAAAAGATTTAAGAACATTGTTAGATATCGTAAACAAGAAAAGTGTCAAAGGGAGGATAGTGTGTGTGTACTGCCTCGTTTTGACAATTAGGAGTTAAGTAGACAAGTGAAGATAATGAATGATATGATTGCAAGAATATGCAAAAAGAGGTCTGGAATTTGTTGATGTCTAGAGTGTGTTTGAAGGCAAAAGACAGCTGTATACGAGAGATGGGTTGCATTTGAACATGGAAGGTCATAAGCGTTTGAAGAAGTTACTGTTTTCTGAACAAGTTGAAGTAATTGGGCAGGGAAACTAAAATTGAAAAGGTTGAGTGTAAGAGGGAGAAACTTATGCAGTAAATGTATATTTGTTGATCCTTTTTCTTACAATAATTTGAAAAATAGAGTGGATAAAAATCAGCATGGGACTACTGAAATTAGTAGAATGTATATCAGTTCTAAAGCTGGTACAAGAACTAAAGGGAATCTGCAATTTTTGTATACTAATGCAAGAAGCATTTGAAATAAGAGGGAAGAATTTTTGGCATTAGTCAGCGCAATCTCACCAAAAGTTTTAATGTAGGCATTAGTGAAACTTGGCTGTCAGCAGAAGATGTGGTTACTGGAATTGAATGTGATGAGTACAGTATTTTCAGGAAGGAAGATAGAACAGGGAGGAGAAGTACTGTTGATGATAGCTGATGAGTTGCAGCCAAAGAAAGTAGTATATCAAGAGGATAGACATGTGAATGATAGTTCATTTGAGGTGGTCTGGTGTGAAATAGTGACCAACACAACCAAATATACAGTTGGTTGCTGTTCATGCATCAGCAAATGAGTGCAGGGTTAGTGATTATTATGGGGGATTTTAATTATGGTGATATCAATTAGGAGGAGGAAATATCACGTGGAAAAAAGGAAATGGAATTCATACATCTTCTACAAGATAATTACTTGAAACAGCACATAACTGAAGGGACTCGTGGTGTGTGAGTGTTGAATCTGGTCATAGGTTCAGAGAACATATGCATAAGTAAGGTGTGCTCGTTACCTCCAATTGGTGAGAGCAATCATGTGGTATTAACTTGTGAGGTTGCAAAATTTGTGGATTTCTCTCTTAAGAAGGGGCATATACGGAACTACAAGTTAGGTAATTGTAACAAGCTTCAGAGTGAGCTTACAGCCGTCCCATGACAGAACATATTGCAGGGGAAAGATGTTAGCAGTGCATGGGATATAATCAGCAGGTATCTGAGAAAGACAATATCAGAATGTATTCCCATGGTCAGGAAGACAAACAAGGTAGGATTTAGATGGATGAGTAGCAGTATCAGGCTTAAACTGCAAAAAAAGAAAATGTTATGGAGAATTTACAAGGAGAAAGGTTATCAATACATCCATGAGCAATACAAGGCTAGGAAGGTTACCAGCATAGTAAGAAAAGCTAAATCAGATTATGAGAAGACCTTAGCCAAGAAGATCAAGGGTAATCCCAAAGAGTTCTTCAGCTATGTGGCAAGTAAAAGGAAGAATGACTTTGGAAGGAAAACTTTAGTGGGTGCTGATGGTATTGAGGTGACCAATTCAGATGTAATAGTAGAGTTACTGAGTGATCACTTTTCAAAAGTCTATCACCCAAGTGAGGATATCTCTGTACCTGTAGCAATAATTGATGTGAGAATTGATGTTAATAAATCAGAGATACTTAGTATATTGCAGAATTTAAATGCAAACACTGCTGTAGGTTTAGATAGAATATCAGCTCGGGTGTTGCGTGAATGTGCAAAAGAATTGTCAACGCCTCTTACTTGGTTATTTAACTTAAGTTTGAACTCTGGTATGGTCCCTAGGGAGTGGACGTTAGGCAAAGTGGTTCCTTTGAATAAAGGTGGCTCTAAGCCTGCGGTAGTTAATTACAGACCCATCACCATCTCAGGAGTGGTGGTAAAAGTATTGGAAAAGTTAGTTAAGGACAGAATTCAAGAATAGGTGGATCAGAATAGGATACTCTATAGGGCCAACATGGTTTTGTTAAAGGTCGATCCTGCCTTAGCAATTTATTAAATTTTTATAATAGAATGACACCCGAGTTGGACAAGGGGAATGGCCACAGAGTGATACTTCTGGATTTTACTAAGGCTTTTGACAGGATACCCTTATCCACATCACCAAATGGGGATGGATACTAAACTGGTGATATGGATAAGAGAATGGCTCATGGAGAGATACTAGAAAGTAGTGCATGGAGAAGCAGAGTCCAGGATAAGGCAGGTGACCAGTGGTATGCCTCAGGGCTCTGTGCTTGGGCCATTATTGTTTAATTTGTATATAAATGATATAGGAAATGGCTTGAAGGGAGATATTCAGTTGTTTGCTGATGATGCAAAGTTGGGTAGCACAATAAAAAATCAAGCTGACGTTGAGAGTTTGCAGGATGATTTAAATAAGCTGGCAAAATGAGCAAAAGGTAATGGATGTCAGTTCAATGTGGAAAAGTCTAAAGTTATGCATTTTGGGATTAAAAGATTACCAGCTGTGTACCATACTGATGGAATGGTACTCCAAGAGATTGGAGTACCGGAGAGATGAGGCTAGGGATTTGGGGGGTATTGGTGGATAGGGAGATGAAGTTCAGAGGGCACATTGCTAAGGTGTCCAAGACTGCACATAGGATTACTTGGTTATTGAAGAACATACTAACATCCATAGATAAAGAGGTTATTATTCCCCTTTATAAGGCGTTGATACTTCCACATTTAGATTACTGTGCTTAAGTCTGGTCACCTGGATTCCTTGGAGATGAGAAGGTTGTGGTTCAGAGGAGAGTGACTAAGTTGGTGAGTGATGTAAAATGCTCCCTACATTGATAGATTGAGAGCTTGTGGATTGCAGAGGTTGGTTGATAGGCAGAGAAGAGTGGGATATGATAGAAACATTTAAATTACTAAAGGGTTCTATAAGATTGATGCAGGGGAAATAAATCAGCTGTGTGATAGTGATGGATAGGGATATCAGCTTAGCTGGAAATTAAGGAAAAGTGTGGTTAACAAGGGTGTGAGAACTAGATTTTTTCTTGGAGGGTGGTGAATGAGTGGAATGCATTGCCTGACTCAGTTGTGAGTTTTTCATCTGTAAATGAATTCAAGAAGAGGTATGATAGATATTGTTTTGGTAGTTTGGGTCTCCCCCAATGAGTCTACGGACTCCATGGAGATACCCGTAATAATAATAATAATAATAATAAACTAAATTTAAAAAAATGTAAGTACATTTTAATGACTACAGTGTAGTTGTTGTTTTGAACTGCAGAGATTTTCGAAGTCTGGTACGATGGATGTAACTTGTAACATCATATCATTTTCTGCATTTAGCCTGTTTCTATATTTAGTTTTGGTAGCTACATATAGTGAGAATGTCTTTTCACATAGATATGTTGTTCAAAAACTTCAAAGCTTCATGGAGCCCTAGACAGTAACAATGCAAACTTTTCTTGCACTACTATCATAGTATTCCATATATCACTTGACAAATTTAATGATGAAAGGTGAGCCTTAGGGCCTGTAGCTCAGTTGGTACAAACGAAGCCCTTGAGTTGTTGGAAAGATCGGGTTTGTGAATCTCATCTAGATAGCAAAGAAACTTTATCGGGGCTTTTGAACATGAGTTAGCCAGTCATATATAGAGGAGACAGGACTGTTCCTCCTGGAAAATCAGGTTTTTAATCTCATAAAACAGGCAAACCAGTCAAAAAAATACACACAATTTACAATATAAACAAGCAGTAGCTTTTACCAATTGAACTGCTGGGATATGCTCATCTCCCTAATATATAAATGTACCCCTCTATGGACTAAATGGACTATGATTCTCTCTTATCTCAAACATTTAGGATTTTCCTAAAATAAATGAAAATTTACATTAGCTATTAGTATTACTTTCCTTAAAATTGGCGATACCTAACTCTTACTATCCTTTATTGCTATAATTACAAAATTTTGAAGGCTCTGTGACAATTAACTGGTACTACATCACACTACATGGATGTACTGGATTTCTTCTGTTTACAGTATGATAACAGCATTTTTAGATATTCAATAAGGCCTTCAGTAAATTTCAGTAACATCATAAGGTTTCAACCAGTTCATGCCAGCCATAGATCTATTGTTTTCATTCTTACTGTTTACTGTGGAGTCATAGTCTGCAACATAGCAATTGTATTTAAACATATACTTTGGCACAATTTCTTTAAGAACTATGGTACTATAATATGACATGTTTTAATCACTTTTCTTCAGGTGATTTCATCCTTAATTTTTTATCTTTCAGAATATGATTTCTTTTCCCCTATTGCAAAATTACACAAATTAAGTACTTTTCATATAGGGACCCATTTAATTTATTAAATGGGTCCTTATACGAACCTCAGGCTCTGCCAATTATGTTCCGTATTTATTACATTGCTTCTTGTTTTCTGAAACTGATAGATGCTTCAGTGTAAGAAAAACAAAATGTGTAGTGAATCCAAACTTCTACATCAGGATCAGAGAGTCAATAAAGGGTAACTGCAGGTCTAAGAATGACTTCAAATTAAATTTTCTGCATCAACCACCGAAGAACCCTTTAACAGTGAAAAAATACACAAAATCTAAATGTATACATAAATCTTTTCTTTTTCTTTTTTTAAACTAAAGTTATATGGTTTATTTGCATTTGGAATGAAAATCTGTGTAATTCAGATCACAACAAAAGAGAATTTGAAATATGTTTTCTGAGTATTTTGCTTACTTTGGGTAAAATTCTTTGTTAAAAATTCATCTTAATAAATGATTGATATTTTCATTTCAATCGTATAATGCAAACCATTTTGTTATTCTGGCTGCTCTGCAATGTACTACGAAAAAATTTTTGACACACAGTACGCTACAAAAAATAATTAAAAACAAAACTTAAAAGAATACTGAGAATATCTCTGGTAATGTCATCCACCTGGAAGACAATTTCTATTTTTATTAGCTTTAACAACATATACTTCAAACAAGAGTTAGTAAACATTTAAGTAATATGGAGTGACATTTTGAGATATTAATAAAACACCAAATTTAATTTAAAACTAAACAATGCTTTCAAGTTGAATCAAGGTCTTTAAAAACAGCATTTTTATAAAACATAAAACAAATAAATAGCAATATACACAATGGATGGATTTAAGGCATTCTTTCTTCTTAGATAACATGTGAGGAAAAAGTATGCTGATCATTTAATCCTAAGTTGGTATGTTTGTACGTCCTACATTCATTTTGAAGGTGTTCTGAAAAAATGTTAAGTTTTATGTTGTTGATGACATACGTGCATGTGTAAACATACTTATAAAGCAAAAATAACTTGCTGATGGGCTGTGGTGTCATGCTCTTCATGAGGATATTCCTCATCTTTATCTGCTCTTTTGCATGCTATTTCACATATGCACTCCTGACGACGGTACACTTCATCTCCTCGTGCTTTTCTACGAGCTGCAGTGTTCCGTTCTCGCTCTTGGCGACGGTATTCTTCATCTTCACGTGCCTTTCTACGTGCTACAGTGTTCCGCTCTCGCTCTACGGCCCGTATATCAGAATCTTGTCTTCGCTTACGTTGTCGCACCTTCTCTCTTTCCATTCTTCGCCTTTTTGATTCAACACGTTCTTCATCTGTCAATCGGCTTCTAGGAGCCATTTTCTGTAATATACTATTAGTATAGTATACATCCCAGTCAAAATATATTACACCACAATCACGTTAAGTCACTCACTGTTAAAACATACTGTAGAATAAAGAACTCTTTGCCAAGCTAACTATTAATTTCACAAATGACAATCCTCATTTACATAACAACCAAATTAACTACACAAATCCCAAAGTAAAATATACTATGCCATAATCACATTAAAGATCATTCACCAATAAAAAAAAACCTGTAGATTAAACAACTTTTTACTATGTTAACCAATAATCTCACAAAAATGATGATCATCATTTGTATAAACAAATTAATTAACTAGATAAATTCCAAAGTCAATATACAATAAATTGTATAAGCAGACAAACTTTTAGCCACCAGCTACTAATGACAATTTTCAGTATTATGACATTTTGATTATGTTACTTGCTCTCTCTCTTCTCAGCTATATTGCTCTCCAGCAGGTGATAATACAAGTATAACGTCATGGAATATGTGGAACTGTGTTCAATAAAGTGGCAGCCCCAAATGGCCTATATAAATTCAAAATGCTTTGAACTTTTGTGAAAGCATTAGTTAACAGGCACTTTGTTGTTTATGAAACATGCCTAAAAATCATGAATACTTTCACTACAATTATTATTCACAGTTTCCACTGTTACACAGGTAGTATGATCATTATTTCTAATGTCACAAAGGCAATTTAATGATTACATGCACTGGAATGAATAAAATGAAATCTTTGGAAGTCACAATTATATTCAAAATCATGATACTGGCCAGAGAACCAAATGAAGACTAGTAGAAAAAGGCGCCACTCATAATTCGTGGTTTAGCAATCAAAAGACTGAGATATGGATTGGCATCTAACTTTCGCTAACCTAAAAAAAAGAAACGTTAATATTTATCTTTGTAATATGCATTACAAGCAATGTGCTTTGCATATCAAGTTGAACCAATATTCTTGAACAACTTAAAACTTAGGATATTTTTAAAATATTGATTTCCTTTTCCAACTTCAAAGCAAATATCCATATGCAAATTTCAGAGCACAATGAAGGTCACTAAGTCATCAGCACATTTCATAAATGAGTGGTTGAGCCCAGTGTAGCCAGATGTAATTCATAGATAATTTATATAGAACTCTAATAAAAAATTTGCTAAGAACTGTTAAATCGTAGTGTGTCCTCTTAACAAACTTTTGTTAAGAGGATTATTATGTATTTATTGCTTTTAATAAATAAAATACTAGTGTTATTTTTATAGTCAGATAGGCATTTATTTAATACTTTGTCAAATGTCAATAAATGTTCCAAGCACATATTTTAATCTGGGAAAAAAAAAAAAAGTTTTGGTTTTAAAACTTCCTTTACGCAACTGAATCAGAGTTTTTAGTGATATTCATTTTTCAACAGACTATAGCAGTGAAAAAGAATATATATTGTAACTATTATTTTTTTTGGAAATAACAATGTATACTAAAAGATTAATTTTAAAGACTTTAATTAATACTTTCCTATATTTCGACAATGTTACATTGCCATTATCAGGATCATAAAAAACATGTGCTCACAGGCACTGACACTGAGCAAATGAGGCTGAATAAAGGCAATAGAAGTTGGTCCTAGAGTCATAAACAGTGTCCCTAATGCAGTGATTCTTAACTGGGGGCCACAGACCCCTAAGGGTCTGCAGAAAAGTTATAGAAAGTTTCTAATTTTCAAAATTTTGAAATCTCTTATAATAATAATTTTTTTCTTTATTTTACTTTGTTTCAAACTTGTATCATTTTGTAGTAGTAATCTGAATTATGCAGTTTAATGCAGTAGTTTCTTTTGTGGCGGGGACAAAAGTTGGCTTTCCGCTGCTGTCAACGCTGCTAGTCATGACAGCTGCCTACTGGACATGTGAACGTGTGACAAAAATAATTCTCTGAAGTTTTAAACAATACTAGTACAAATTAATAGAACTCAATGTTTTTAAGTGCAACTTGAGTGCAATTACTTTTCAAAACTTTCAGTGCTGTAATACTGATTTGTTAATTCTTAAAATTTACTCCCTTATAAAATTAGGAGGGGTGCTTAAGGGTCAAAGCTGTATAACTGAGAGGAGACCTCCACATAGCCTTTAAAGGAATGCGGAGAACCAACCAGGGCTTCTGACCTAATGTCCAATCCTCACCTTCTAGTGGTGCATCCTGTTGAGTAACTACTTGGATACTGAACGAACGAGGATGGGCTGGCAATTTGGGATTTAGCCGACCAAATTGTATTCTTATTGGTTAAACCAAAATAAAAAATGATGGTACAACATGACAAAATTTCATGCCGGCTGGGGCGTCACCCGGTTAAACAAGGCCCCCGTTGTTTTCGCCAGGGAACCAGGGCGAACAGCGAAAAGTCAGCTACTGGAACAAATCTGAAAGCACACCCCCAACTCAACATCACCAGAGTTAAAGATCGGTACTATCAACGTAAGAAGCCTGAATGGCAAAGAAATGGAGCTAGCTGAGGAATTAGATAAGTAACAGATCGACATAATAGAGGTGACTGAAACAAAAAAGACCAAACTCGTGAGATCTTTCTGAGCAATAAATACAAAATGTCATATTCAGGCAATGACCATCAAGAAAAAGAAGGAGTAGCCATAGTATTCAACACAAAATACGAAGCTAATCTTCTTGAATGGCAGTCAGTCTCAAGTAGAGTAATGTAGGCAAATATGAGAATGGGGAACTGGATAATGAGACTTATTTGTGCTTATGGTTCCACAGAAGGTTCTACTAAAGTAGAAGTGGAGGAATTTTTTGAGGCTTTAGAAAAAGCAACTGACACAATGAAAAATGAAAAGTCGGTCCTTGTTGGGGATCTAAATAGCAGAGTAGGAAATGATTATGAGACATACAAAAATATTTTGGGAAAATTTGGAGAAAAGAGCAAAGCTAATAATAATGGCAAATATCTGTTGGATTTCTGCTCAGGACATGGACTGGTTATTACTAACACCATTTTCCAACATAAAAATGTGCACAAATTCACATGGAGAGAAAAGGCAAGATATAAAAAAAGTCTCATTGACTATGTTATTGTTGATAGTGATGTTTTCTCCCTGGTGCAGGACACCAGAGTGTACAGAGGATTTGAAATTGGAAGTGATCACTATTTAGTCTTGGGGAGGATAAAATTGAATTTCATATTGAAAAGAATAACATGTAAGAAAGTTTTAAAGCAAATAAAAGTTGAGCAGCTCTCATATGTGAACTGTAGACTAAAATACACAAAGATTATTGAAGAAAAAATGAAAGGGTTTGAGAACAGGAATCAAACCTTGGAGATTCAGTGGCAAACTCTGAAGAAAACATTGATTGATTCTGCCAGTGAGACATGTGGTGAGGTTGTCTGTAAGGATAAAAAAATCAGAACTCCCTGGTGGGCACAGGAAGTTAAAGAGGCAGTGAAGGAAAAGAAGAAAGCATATCAAAAGTTCCTGTCAAATAAGTCAGCTTGTGCTCTTAGAGAATACAGAGACAAATGCAAGAATGCTAAACACTGTAAAAAGCTAAACAAAAGTCATGGGAAGACTTTGGCAAGAATATAGAAAATAAATATCAAGAAGGTGGCAAAATATTCTGGAGGTTGTTGAAATGACAGCACAGTGGTAAAAAACACTGACCAGTCATGCAGTCAGCAATACGTATCCATGTTTGAAGCAGAAAAAGCCATCAAAGGCTTCAAATGTGGAAAGGCAGCAGGAGTAGATGATATTTGACCAGAAATGCCAAAGTACGGTGGTATAAGAGTCTTACAGCGGCTGCACTGCATAGTTCGGGAAAGCCTGGACAGAGGGACGAATTCCCAATGATTGGAGTTGAGCTCTCATAATACCCATATATAAAAAGGGAAATAAAACTGAATGTGAGAATTACAGAGGTATTTCCCTACTGAGTGTTCCTGGCAAGATCTATGCAAGTATACTTGAGAAATGGTTGAGAAGAATTGTGGAAGAAAAGCTTGGTGAAGAACAAGCTGGATTCAGGCCAAATAGAGGCTGTCAGGATCAGATCTTCACTTTACGACAAATAGTCAAGAAAGCATGGGAATATAACAAAGATCTGTATTTAAGTTTTGTCGATTTGGAAAAGGGATATGACAAGGTGCCAAGAGAGAAGCTATTCAATACGCTGCAGTTATATGGTGTCAATGCGGCATTATATCAAGCAATACTTAGTCTTTATTTGAGTTGTAAGTCAGCAGTTAGAATTGAAGGAAGTACAGGAAGATGGTTTAATGTTAAATCTGGTGTGAGACAAGGATGTACATTATCCCCTCTGTTATTCATTATCTATATGGATCACATTATGAAGGAAAGTGGTATTAAACATGATATCAAAATTGGAGGTGTTAATGACAGCTCTTTGCTGTATGCGGATGATGTTATACTTCTAAATAAATCCGCTACAAGTCTGCAAGATTCTCTGACTAAATTGAATAGCTGTTGTAATAGATATGGTATGAAAGTCAGCAATAAAAAGACAAAGACAATGAAATTAGAGAATCATTGAAAATGTCAACTGTGTTGTGAATGGAGAACCTGTGGAACAAGTAAAACATTATTGTGTTCAGAATTAGGCACGATATTTACTGAAGATGGTAAATTAAATATAGAAATAGACAACAGAATCAGCAAAACTGGTATGGTATGAAGTCGATTGAATAAATTTACATGGAATAAGAGAGAAATTAGTCAGAACACTAAATTAGCTGTATACAAGACAGTGTTCAAACCAGTTTTAACTTATGGATCTGAGAGCTGGGTCATAAGTAAAACACTTGACCAAAGACTAGAGACCACAGATATGAAAGTCCTGAGAAAGATTACAGGCATGAACAGATGGCATCAATGGCAATATCATATTAAAAACGAGGATATTAGGGAAGAACTTGAGATTGTCAGCATCCAGGAATGCGTTAGCAGAGCTAATCTCAGGTGGTATGGTCATTTAAACAGAATGGGCGAGGAAAGATTAGCAAAACAAGTGTTCTCTGCCAGGTTGGCAGCAAAACAACCCAGAGGAAGACCAAGATATAGGTGGATTGATACGGTACAAAGTGCCTTAGACGAGAGAAATATAAGATCTGATAATGTTGGAGTCTTGACAAGTAACAGACTGATTTGGAGGAAAATTGTAGACAGAAAATTAATAATGATGTAATTTTTTTCATGTAGTACTATCATATCCTGTACACCCCTTGAGGGTACATGGCAGGAATTTGATGATGATGATTAAATTAGGAAATAAAGAACATTATTTGATTTCCTAAATATAAATACACTTGGTAGTTCAAAAAAGAACACATGAAAGTAGTGATAGTGATAATTCTACGGATGGTGTAAATGCATGGGAAACAGAAAATAATATCACTGAGTAATTTTGACCAATTTGACCAATGAGTTGGGAATTACCCAGAGAAACAATGGAGAAATCATTAGTTGGTATTACCATTCTAGATAAAAAGTGCAACTTGGTTCAGACTACGGTGAGAGACACATCAGCCATTAAAAGATTCAAATGGCAATGAGCAAGTCATACTGCAAGAAGTAATGCTCAAAACTGGATAAAATTTATCTTTGAATGGTATCCCAGAGATAGAAAGAGTGCTACAGAAGACCAAAGAAACAGTGGGAAAATGTGATTAAAGAGATGGCTGGAACTCAGTGGCATAAGACTCAAGACTGAATTGAGAATTTTGGGGGTGAGAGGGCCTTCATCCAATAGTAGACAGAATATGGCTAAAGAAGAAGAAGAAAAGAACTTTGACCTATTGTTTTTGGCCTATTTTCTTCATGTACCTAATTGTTACTTAATTGAATTATTGATGGAATGCAAAAAAAAAAAAAAAAAATAGCACTCTTTTTACAATTTTTCTGGATGCGTCTTTCACATCTCATATCAATCATATCATACTGTCTCACTGAATTGCATAAAAATTCACCATACAGTTTTTGAGTTATTGTGATTTTTTTCTTTATTTTCCTTAATTTATAGAAACCAGTATTTTATAAGGGTTGTCAACCATTAGTTAAAAATGTGCACAAAGGTAGTTGAGTTCTGTGACAAGAGAAAAAAATTCCTGGTTCTATGAAGTTAGTGTTTTAAGGATACCATATTGTTGGTCTGGATGATGGTGAAATAGTTCATGTAACTTCCAGCACATATTGGCATTTTATAAATAGAAAAAAAGATAATGATCCATTTGCAAGGTGTGTGACTAGCATGTCTAAAAAGGGAGGCTGTTTATTTGATTATTTTTGTATAAGTGAAATGTATTTTAAGGTGCCGGCCATTTAAATTCATTAAAAATGAATCTAATGCATCCAATCAGAGTCAAATGAAAAATACATAATCAACTGTATGGTTCTAGCACAATTGAAGAGAAATTGAACTGCTGGTTATTAGAAACACATGGGCACAAGAATTAATAATAGTAATTTATTGTCAGCCTGAATTTAATAAGTCATCAGCAACACACAAGCAAATTCACAAAGTGATCCATGAACAATGAATTATTATTTCCTTTCACAGATGTGAGCTGCATGCTACAGATAGTAAATAAATACAAAAAAATTAAAAATAAAATAAAAGGAACATAAAAAAAAAAGGGGGATACACTGCTTGCCATCTATCAGCTTGACTCTCTCAGAGAGTGAGAGTAATACTGAAAGAAAAACTTGGGATGTGCTGAATATTCGTTTTGCTTTGGTATTCGACTACCTCAGCATGTTTTTCAGATATTTGGCTTTGACCAAATCAGTAGAAAGATTTGGTATTTGGCTGGCTGAAGCAGAAAAAGTCCAATTTCATTTATCATAACAAACACAACCAAACAGGAAGAGTTTTCCCTTATCTTGTGCGACAGCTCAAATAAAAGAGTTTCCATGGCTAATGAGTCAACTTATTCCAGAGTATCATTTCCCAGAAAATGTCTTTCAGCACTAGGCTGAAATTGCAAAAACTCTTCCAAGGATTCCTGAAAGAGTTTTTTTTTTTTTCCCTAGATGTTGAAAAATTCATTTTCCTCTATCATAATTTATTGCAAATTCATTTTAATTATTAAATTCATAATTATTCTCTATATTTCACAATTAAAAATAATTTCCGTTAATATTTTTGTTATTTGAAGAAACAAGTACAATATTTTTGTTCTGATTTTTATGCTGTATTGTTTTTTTTTTAAATACAATGTTCTCTCAATAAAATTAAATGATAGTTTTATTATATCAAAATGGAAGATAAGCAGGTCAAAAGAAATTCCAAAGAATTCCTTTGCTATGTGATAATACATACATAATATAATAGTTTTATTATATCAAAGTGGAGAATATGCACGTCAAAGAGAATTTCAAAGAATTCTTTCACTATGTAGCAATTAAAGGAAGAATGACTTTGGAAGGATAACTGAGGCAGATTCAATAGTAGAGTTTGTGAGTGACCACTTTTCAAGTCTGTCACCCAAGTGGGAATATTTCTGTATCTTATGTAGCAGTAACTGACATGAGAATTGAGGTTAACGAATCAGAGGTACTTAGGATACTACAGAATTTAAATGCAAATACTGCTTTTTTTTGCATTTAAAATGTGGGTTCGGATGAGATATCAGCTTGGGTTATGTGAATGTACAAGTGAATTGTCAATGCCTCCTACTAGACTGTTTAACTTAAGCCTGAGCACTAGTAAGGAGTGGAAGGCGGGTAAAATAGTTCTTTGCATAAAGGAAGCTCTAAAGCTGTAGAAGAAAATTACACACCAATTACCATCTCAGGAGTGGTGGTGAAAGTATTGGAAAAGTTGGCTCAAGTCAGAATTCTGGAATTGGTGAATAAGAATATGATACTCTTTGGGAGGCAACATACTTTTGCTAAAAGTCAATATTACTTTTTAGTAAGTTATTAACTTTTTATAATAGAGTAACAGCTAAGTTAAACAAGTCCTCGTGTGTAGAGGCTTAAGTGCTGTGAGGACATCATGTTGGAGGCTTAATGGATTTTTTACAAAACTCAAAAAGAATTAAAATAGAATTTAATACTTCCTATATTTCATCCTAGTCACTAGGACATCTACGAGGATTACAAAAACAGTTAATGCAAAATACACACAATTAATAAACAATACTGAGCCCAACCACGTGGGTGACACTAAAGTCCTATCTAGTTGGAGCGCCCTCTAAGGGCAGTAGTAGGTGGCCTGGAATGTAAGGTGGGACCTCTGGTGATGAGTGTTTCCCAAATCTTCGGAAGCTTAATACAACCGTATTTATTCAGATTTGGTTGATTTTTGAGAGTTGCTGCTGCTTCTAAGAAAAGTCTCTCTTTCTTGAATTTGCTGTGGTGGAGCATGGTGGTTTTCTTCCAAGATACCCTGTGGGTGGTATCCAAAACATGGTCAGCCAAGCCTGAATGGCCATAGTTGTGTTTGCAGATGTAAGACTTGTGTTCCTCTAAGCGGATGGATGCTGATCTGCCTGTCTGTCCAAAGTAAGCCAGCTTACAGGAACAAGGTACTTTGTAAACTCCAGGCAGAGAGAGAGGAGGGAGCTGATCTTTCGTAGAACGGATAAGGGTAGCAAGTTTGCGGTGGGGCTAATATGCTGTGTGTAGGTTGTACTTTTTTAGTATCTTGGCTATTTTTTTCAGATGTGCCACGGATGTAGGGTATGGTGATGGCATTTTTAAATTCTTGTTGACGAGAAGGATGGGGAATGGGGGGGGGGGAGTTGATTATTTTTTTGATACCGTGATCACTGTAGTCATTGGAGAGGAAAGTGTTGTGTATGTGGTTAAGCTCAGTAGTGAGGGCGGTTCCACTGGAACAAAGATTGTGGGCTCTCTTGGTAAGAGTTTTAATAATGCCAAATTGTTGAGAGGGGTGGTGGTGGGAGAGTTTGTGAATGTATCTGCCTGTGTGTGTGTGGGGGGGGGGTTTCTGTATACAGTGAAGGCAAGTGTATCATTAGGCAGGCGTGTGACTAAGGTGTCTAGGAAGGGTAAGCAATTGTTCTTTTCCTTTTCCATAAAAATGAGTCATTGACTCAGCCCCACTCAAACCTTCTATCTGGCTAAGATATGTAGATGATGTTTTCTCTATTTGGCCTCATGGCCCAGACACGTTAGACTCCTTCCTCAGTCATCTCAACAGCCTACATCCAAGAATCCAGTTTACTATGGAAAAGGAAAAAAACAATTAAAGAACAATTGAAATGGAAAAGAACAATTGAAAAAATAGCCAAGATACTAAAAAAGTACAACCTACACACAGCATATAAGCCCCACCGCAAACTTGCTACCCTTATCCGTTCTACGAAAGATCAGCTCCCTCCTCTCTCTCTTTTCCTGGAGTTTACGAAGTACCTTGTTCCTGTAAGCTGGCTTACTTTGGACAGACAGGCAGATCAGCATCCATCTGCTTAGAGGAACACAAGTCTTACATCTGCAAACACAACTATGGCCATTCAGGCTTGGCTGACCATGTTTTGGATACCACCCACAGGGTATCTTGGAAGAAAACCACCATGCTCCACCACAGCAAATTCAAGAAAGAGACTCTTTTCTTGGAAGCAGCAGCAGCTCTCAAAAACCAACCAAATCTGAATAAATACGGTTGTATTAAGCTTCCGAAGATTTGGGAAACACTCATCACCAGAGGTCCCACCTTACATTCCAGGCCACCTACTACTGCCCTTAGAGGGCGCTCCAACTAGATAGGACTTTAGTGTCACCCACGTGGTTGGGCTCAGTATTGTTTATTATTTGTGTGTATGTTACATTAACTGTTTTTGTAATCCCCGTAGATGTCCTAGTGACTAGGACGAAATATAGGAAGTATTAAATTCTATTTTAATTCTTTTTGAGTGTTGTAAAAAATCCATTAAGCCTCCAACATGATGAGTTAAACAAGAGAAATGGCTACAGAGTGATACTGCTGGATTTTGCTAGGGCATTTGACAGGATACCCCCATGGAATACTGTTATGCAAATTGGAACTAATGAGGAAGATAATAAACTGGTGATGTGGATATGAGAGTGGCTAACAGACAGATACCAAAATGTAGTGTATAGAGGAGCACAGTCCAGGATGAAGAAGGTGTGCTGCAAGGCTCTGTGCTTGAACTATTATTGTTCAACTTATACATAAATGATAGAGGAAATGGTTTGAAGGGAGATATTCAACTGTTTGCTGATGATGTAAAGTTGAGTAGCATAATAATTAATCAAGCTGATGTAGAGAATGATTGCAGAATGATTTAAATAAACTGGCTGTATGAGCAGAAGATAATGGATATCAGTTTAATGTTGAAAAGTGTAAAGTTATGCATCTTGGGATTAAAAGATTACAAGCTGTGTACCACAATGATGGAACTGTATTCAAAGAAACAAATGAGGCTAGGAACTTGAAGGGTGCTGTGGATAGAGTTGAAGTTCAGAGGGCATATTGATGAGGTGTCCAAGGTAGCTCATAGAATTACTTGGTTATTGAAGAACATGCTAACTTGATAAAGAAGTTATTATTCCTCTTTTTAAGGTGTTGATACACCTACATCTGGATTACTGTGCTCAAGTCTAGTCGCCTGGATTCCTTGGAGATGAGAAAGTGGTAGAAAAGATTCAGAGGTGAGTGATCAAGCTGGTGAGTGGTCTGAGGATTGTTCCCTATGTTGATAGATTGAGAGTTTGTGGTTTGCAGAAGTTGGGTGATAAGCTCAGAAGACATGATATGATACAAACATTTAAGTTACTAAAAGGGTTTAATAGGATTGATACAAGGAAAATATTTTGGTAGTTGGCTAGTGGCTGAAGAACAAGAGGTCATCCCTGGAAATTAAGTAAGAGTGTGAGGACTAGATTTTTTTTGTTGGGGAATGGTGAACAAGGGAATGCAGTGCCAAAGTTAAATGTGAATGCTTCATCTGTTAATGAGTTCAAGGAGAGGTATGATAGATATTGTGTGGACAATATGAGTCTCCCACAATGACTCTTCAGACTCCATGAAGGTGCCCATATAATAATAATAATAATAACATCATTATAGATCCATCTATATTTTATAGCCAAATGTAGAAAGAAAGAGAGGTTTCAAAATTTTATCAGTGAGTTATGAGAACAAGACTGGAATCGGAACTGCCCTGGCTTCACTATTTAAACAACATGAATTCTACCTGTATAAACTAATAGTATGTCAGCATTAAACTTTATTCTTTTTTATTCTCGGTATTATAGTCATTCAAACTAATTTATTTTTCATAACATCATCTACCGAGTAAATATGAGCACTGATAACATACACACACATATATATATAAGCCTGAATGGCAAAGAAATGGATCTAGCTGAGGAATTCATAAGTACCAGATCGATATAATAGTTGTGACAGAAACAAAAAAGACAAAAACCGGTGAGATCGTACTGAGCAATAAATACAAAATGTTATATTCAGGCAATGACAATCAAGGAAAAGAAGGAGTATAGTAATCAACACAAAATACGATGCTAATCTTCTTGAATGGCAGGCAATATCAAGCAGTGATGTGGACAAATATCAGAACAGGGAACTGGACAATAAGACTTATTTGTGCCTATGGTACCACAGAAGGTAGTGGAACCCTCTACTAAGGTAGAAGTGGAGGAATTTTTTGAGGCTTTAGAGAAAACAACTGATACAATGAAAAGGGAAACGTTGGTCCTTCTTGGGGATCTAAATAGCAAAGTAGGAAATGACTGTCAGACACACCAAAATATTTTGGGAAAATTTGGAGAAAAGAACAAAGCTAATAATAATGGCAAATACCTGTTGGATTCAGGACATGGACTGGTTATTACTAACACAATGTTCCAAAATAAAAAGTGCATAAATGCACATGGAGAGAAGAGGTAAGGAATAAAAAAAAGTCTCATTGACTATGTTATTGTTGATAGTGATGTTTTGTTTCTGGTGCAGGACACTAAAGTGAACAGAGGATTTGAAATTGGAAGTGATCACCATTTAGTCTCTTGAACAGGATAAAACTGAATTTCATATTGAAAAGAAGAATAGGTAAGAAAGTTTTAAAGCGAGTAAAAGTTCAGCACCTCTCAGATGTGAACTATACATAAACTACATAAAATACATAAACATTATTCAAGAAAAAATGAAAGAGCTTGAAAACAGGAACCACACCTTGGAGATTCAGTTGCAAGTCCTGAAAAAAATACTGACTGACTCAGCCAGAGGCATGTAATGAGGTTGTCTGCAAGGATAGAAAAATCAAAACTCCATGGTGGACACAGGAAGTTAAAGAGGCAGTGAAGGAAAAGAAGAAAGCTTATCAAAGGTTCCTGGTAAATAAGTAAGCTTGTTTTTTTTTTTTACTTAATTTGTACAAAAAATGTTTGTTTTGTACTTTTTTAGTCTTAATTTGAGTTGAAAGTCAGCAGTTAGAATTGAAGGAAGTACAGGAAGATGGTTTAATGTTAAATCTGGTGCTAGACAAGGACGTACATTATCCCCTCTGTAATTCAATATCTATATGGATCACATTATGAAGGAAAGTGGTATTAAATCTGATATCAAAATTGGAGATGTTAATGTCAACTCTTTGCATTATGCAGATGATGTTATTCTTCTAAATAAATCTGCTACAAGTCTGCAACATTCCCTGACTAAATTGAATAACTGTTGTAATAGATATGGTATGAAGGTCAGCAGTGACAAGACAAAGACAATGAAAATAGTCAGTGGCAGTGAAAATATCAACTGTATTGTGAGACCCTATAGAACAGGCCTGAATAACTTAACTGTCTTTGAGGGCCAAACCCAACTTGGACCACCTAACCAAGGGCCATATCACTTCGAACCTTGAATTTTAGACTAGTCCACTGCAGTTAAACTTAAGTAAATTTGTTAGTAGGTTTACAGTAAATACTAATTAATAAGCATATTTACATTTTTTAGAGAATTACAATTAAAATTATAATCAAAATTATTTACAAACAGATATAGCTGCAAAATTTCTCAATAAAAACCACTTAAACATAAACACAAAGTTTACTAATAATTTCATCATAAGTGAGAATATCTCACTTATTCTCAGTGAAATATCAGTGACTGAATGTCACAATGTGACACATGGCATTTCTTTGTTGCCACTATTTTATCAAAGTTTGGTGTCATGTTTGAAGTGTCTGTTCTTAATATGGTCTCTAAACTGATATCACTTAAAGATAAACACTGTTTGGTTTTGTTCAAGTTCATGACCGAAAATGTTTGTTCACAAGTATATGTGCTCTCAAACATACAAAATACTTGGTAGGCAGTATCCAACAAACTTTTAAATTTATCCTGATCCAGAATAGAATAAAATTCTTGTAAAGTACTTTCACTATGCTTGTCGTGATAGTTTTCAGAACACTGGAGTTTAACAACTTCCATCTGGAGTTCGACAGGTAAATTTCCTGCTTCGACAGAAAATGGATCCTTGATCACTTTTATGTGAACTTCGTTTTCAATACTCAATGGCATTCTTTTCTGAAACTCCTCACTTAGAAGTGATATGTGCATTTTATATTTTCCACACATAGATGGTTCCCCATCTATGTGTGAAAAAAATCAGTGCAAACAGCTACTAAATTCTTGACATTTAAGGATAGTTTTCGGTTACACACATCTTTACATTTTCATGACTTATTTTTCACGGTATTAACAACACCACAAACACTTTTAACAACAAAGATGTTTTATTAATGCTTATATTTCGCTGATTTTCAACTCAGCATCATCAGAGCACAACACACATGTAAACGCGACAGTGAGTAAGTGAAACAATATAATTGCAAAAGACAAAAGATCTAAAGTCCTATTTTTGGCACCCGCTAACAAAAAAAAAAAAAAAAAACAGCAGTTATCCAGGAGTTTTTCTTAGGATAACCGTCTAACAAATTTTTGGCAAATTAATGCAACCATATTTGTTAAGGTTGGGAGAATTCTTCAAAGCCATTGCTGACTCAAAAAATAATCTTTCAGATCTATAACGACTCCTAAATAGCACATTCGTTTTCCTCCATCTAATCCTGTGTGAAGGAGTGTCCAAAGCGTGGTCTGCCAGTCCCGACTTGCTATAGTAATAGTAGCGAATGTATCTTTCATGTTCTTCCAGGCGGATGTTCACTGATCTTCCTGTTTGCCCATAATAGGCCAAATCACAGTCACACGGAACTTCATACACTCCTGGGTGTGCTAAAGGGTGAAGTTTATCCTTAGGCGAGCGGATCAGCGTTGCCAGCTTGACATGAGGTTTGAAAGTGGTGCGAAGGCCATGTTTCAACAATACTTTGGCTATCTTTTCCGATGTACCTCTGATATAGGGAATAGAAATGGTCATTTTGTATTCTTGTGTATTAGGGGAGGGCAGAGTAATGGGCCTATGTAGTATTTTATCTATTTTGTAGGGATTGTAGCCGTTGGCTAAGAACGTATGGCGCAGGTATTGGAGTTCAGTGGTCAGAGCTGTATCGTTAGAACAAATGGCTCTGGCTCTGTGTGTGAGTGTTTTTAAAATGCTGTACTGTTGGACTGGATGATGATGTGATTGTTTATGTAGGTATCTTCCTGTGTGTGTGTGTAGGCTTTCTGTAAATAGAAAAAGATAGTGCACCATCTGAAAGGCGGGTGATTAATGTGTCAAGAAATGGTAAACAGTTATTTGATTCTTTTTCTACTGTGAAGTGAATTTTGGGGTGTTGGCTGTTTAGGTAGGTGACAAAAGCATCCAAAGTGTCTTGTCCATGGGGCCAGATGGCAAACACATCATCTACATAGCGTAACCACACTTGTGGCTTGTATGTAGCTGTGGTAAGTACTTTGTTTTCAAAGTGTTCCATGTAAAAATTTGCTAACAGGGGAGAGAGGGGGGGGGGAACCCATAGCAGTACCATTAATCTGTTTGTAGAATTCCCCCCCCCCCATGTAAAGTAACCTGCATTCATGGTAAATTGAAATAATTCAAAAATATCTGGGGGAAATTTAGACTTGATTAAATCAAGAGTGTTTATAAGTGGTACATTGGTAAATAAGGAGGTGACATCGAAACTAACCATTATGTCTGAATCTTTTAGGATTAGATTTTTAACCAGTGTTTTGAAATGGATTGAATTTTTTACAAAAGTAGAGAATTGCCAGTAAGGGGGACAAGCGACTTGGCTAAATGCTGGGCCAGTTTATATGTGGGACTATCTATGCTATCAACTATGGGGCGTAGGGGAATATTAGTTTTGTGGATTTTTGGTAATCCATAAATACGGGGTGGTTTAACATGAATTGGTTTTATTTTCCTGATGATATGACTTTAATAGGACTTTAGATCCAAAAATAGGACTTTAGATCTTTTGTCTTTTGCAATTATATTGTTTCACTTACTCACTGTCGCGTTTACATGTGTGTTGTGCTCTGATGATGCTGAGTTGAAAATCAGCGAAATATAAGCGTTAATAAAACATCTTTGTTGTTAAAAGTGTTTGTGGTGTTGTTAATACCGTGAAAAATAAGTCATGAATAACCATCAACACCTAAGCTTAGCTGTTATCTTTACATTTTCTGCGATCTCCTTTCCTGTTGTTCTTCCTTTCATTGAACACAAACCAGCAAGCTCCTCTGTCACCTCAAAATTCTTATTAACGCCTCTTACATATATTGAAAGCTGTGCAGTATCTTTCACATCAGTATTTTCATCCATAGCAAGCGAATAATAGACAAATTCACTAGCCGATTTTTGCAGGTTATCTTTAAGATCCTCGGCAATATCAGCCACCCTGCAATGAACAGTCATATGGAACAAACTGATATTTTCAAAATTATTTTTCTTATCAGGACAAAATTCGGAAACAGCAATCATCAGACACTTTTTTATCAACTCTCCCCAGTAAATGATTTGCCAGCACAAACTATTTCTTGTGATATTTTTAAGCTTACCTTTGTGGCATCTTCATTTGCAGATGTCCCTTTTTTAAAGGCTTGTTGCTCACCGCTAAGAACTTTCAATAACTTTGCTGCTTTATTTGCTTTTCACTTGCATCCAACTTGCCAAGGTTAGGATGTTTCAATTCAAAATGACATCTCAGATTGTACTCTTTCGGCACAGTGATAGATTCCTGGCAAACAATGCACACTATTTTGACCTTAAACAACGTAAAAAAATATTTGTTTGTCCACTCAGGGTTAAATGCTCGATGTTCTGAATCTGTTTTACGTTTTTTACGTTGTGTCAAGATTGACAATATTAATTATAAAAAAACTAATGATAAAAAACTCACAATAATGCAGGTTATGATAACAGTTATGTAATGTATTGCTCCAGCTACAACCAACCACTACACTGCCAAAGCCAGTCAAGGCACGGCTAACTTTGTGTAATACGATTCATTCTCGTTCGTAGACATCAAGTCGTTATCACGGAATTTAACCTTGAATTTTCCCACAGCGACACTAGCGCTAACAAACCTCGAAGCGATTGTAATAATTTGTTATTAAATACGACAGTGGGAATAACTCCAAATGCAATTTTTTCTCGAGTTGAAAGAAACATGATTGTGACATTAATCACATGAATGTAAACATGCAGAGTCTTAGTAAAAATTTAATTCAAATTGTGTAATTTCATATTCCCCAGTATGATTAATTAATTTCAATCAGGCAGATGGGCCAAAATAAATAGCATGTGGCCCGTATGTTGTGCAGGCCTGCTATAGAACAAGTAAAACATTTCAGCTACATAGGCACAATTTTTAGTGAAGATGGTAAATTAAATATGAAAATAGACAACAGAAGCAACAAAGGTGGTATTGTAGGAAGTCAACTGAATAAATTCATATGGAATAAGAGAGAAATTAATCAAAACACTAAATTAGCTGTATATACAAAACAGTGTTTAAACCAGTTTTAACTTATGGATCTGAGAGCTGGATTAAAAATAAAACACTTGACCAAGGACTAGAGACCACATATATGAGAGTCGTGAGAAAGATTCGGGGAGTGTGTGAACAGATGGCATCAATGGCAATATCATATTAAAAAATGAGGATATTAAGAAAGAACTTGACATTGTTAGCACCGAGGAATGTGTTAGCAGAGCTAATCTCAGGTGGTATGGTCAATTAAACAGAATGGGAGAGGAAAGATTAGCAAAACAAGTGTTGTCTGCCAGGTTGGCAGGAAAAAGACACAGAGGAAAACCAAGATATAGGTAATTTGATATGGTAAAAAGTGCCTTAGAAGATAGAAATATAAGATCTGACAATGTTGGAGCCTTGACATGTAGTAGATTGATTTGGAGGAAAATTTTAAATAGGATGTTAGTAATGATGCAAATTTTTCATGTAGTACTATCATATCCTGACACCCCCTTGAGAGTAAATGTCAGGAATTTGATGATGATGATGAAATAAAACTGAATGTGAGAATTACAGAGGTATTTCCGTACTGAGTGTTCTGGTAAGATTTATGCAAGTATACTTGAGAAACAGTTGAGAAGGACTGTGGAAGGGAAACTTGGTGAAGAACAAGCTGGATTCAGGCCAAATAGAGGCTGCCAGGATCAGATTTTCACTTTATGACAAATAGTTGAGAAATTATGGGAATGTAACAAAGATCTATATAAAAAACAATATAACAAGGATGGAGTTAAAGAAGCAACTGGAGTGCGCTTGGAGGTTCTGAAAGACATGGTCAGGGACAGATCAGAATGGAGAGAATATGTTCATGGAGTCGCCAGGAGTCAGAAAAGACTCGATGGATCATAACAACACAACAAAGATCTGTGTTCAAGCTTTGTAGATCTGCAAAAGGCACATGACAAGGTTCCAAGAGAAAAGCTATTCAAAATGCTACAGTTGTATGGTCTCAATGGGACATTATATCAAGCAATACTTTTTTAGTCTTAATTTGAGTTAAGTCAGCAGTTAGAATTGAAGGAAGTACAGGAAGCTGATTTGATATTAAATCTAGTGTCATACATAGTCATATATTATCCCCTCTGTTATTCATTATCTATATGGATCAGATTATGAAGGAAAGTGGTATTAAACCTGATATCAAAATTGGAGATGCTAATCTCAGCTCTTTACTTTATGCAGATCATGTTATACTTTTAAATAAATGCAGTACAAGTCTGCAAGATTCCCTGACTAAATTGAATAACTGTTGTAATAGATATGGTATGAAGGTCAGCAATAACAAGTCAAAGACAATGAAAATATGCAGAAGCATTGAAATATCAACTGCATTGTGAATGGAGAACCTATACAACAAGTAAAATATTTCAGCTACTTAGGAAAATTTTTAGTGAAGATGATAAATTAAATAAGATAGACAACAGAATCAACAAAGCTAGTATGGTAGGAATTCAACTGAATAAATTCATATGGAATAAAAGAGAAATTAGTCAAAACACTATATTAGCTGTATACAAGACAGTTTTCAAACCAATTTTAACTTATGGATCTGAGAGCTGGATTAGAAATAAAACACTTGACCAAAGACTAGAGACCGCAGATATGAGAGCCCTGAGAAAGATTAGGGGTGTGAACAGATGGCATCAGCGGGAATATCATATTAAAAATGAGGATTTTAGTTAAGAACTTAAGATTGTCAGCATACAGGAATGTGTTACCAGAGCTAATCTTAAGCGGTATGGTTCACTTAAACTGAATGGGAGAGGAAAGATTAGCAAAACGAGTGTTCTTTGCCAGGTTGGCAGGAATAAAAAGCCCCACACAAAGACCAAGATATAGTGGATTAATACAGTAAAAAGTGCCTTAGAAGAAAGATCTGATAATGTTGGAGTCTTGACAGGTAACAGATTGATTTGGAGGAAAATTGTAGATAGGAAGTTAGTAATGATGTAAGTGTTTCATGTAGTATCATACCCTGTACACCCATTGAGGGTACATGCCAGGAATTTGCTGCTGATGATGATGACTACCTTCCAATCAGCAATCTTACAATCATCTGTTATTTGCCAGGACTCCAAAAGTATAAAAGATTTTATATTTTGTCTTCGTCTTCTAAGGCAATAATAACTGCATCAATCCACCTAGATTTTGGTCTTGATCAGGATCTTTTTTTGCCATCCTGGCATTAAACACGTTTCTGCTTCCAAATTGTTTAAGTGAACATCCCAACTTTGATTAGCTCTGCTTATGCCAAGTTCCTTTCTAATATTTTCATTTTTAATGTGATTCTGCTAGCGATACCATGTGATATGCCCACTCTCCTATTTTCATTATAATTCTCATATAAGTGGTCTAGTCCCTGACCAATTTTATTTCTGACGTATCTCATATATCCATGAGTCAAGACTGGTTTGAGCACTCTCTTGTATACCATTATTTTAGAATTTTGGCTCATTTCTCTCTTAGTCCATATAAATTTATTCAACTGGCTCTCCTTATTCCTGCTTTGCATATTCTCTTATCTATTTCCAAATTTAATTTGCAGTCTTCACTAAAAATTGAGCCTAAATAGTTGAAATATTTACATGTTCTATAGGCTCTTTATCTAGAATACAGTTAATGATCTCTATGCCACAGACTATTATTTTCATTGTTTCTCTCTCTCTTTTTTTTTTTTTTCATTAACCTTATATTGCTGATTTTCATAAAAAGTCTGTTACAGTTGTTCAATTAGTTCAAAGCTTGAAAAGAGATCTGAATCTGAAGACTTCTACGGATTTATTTACGGATATAACATCATTTACTAAAGCAAACAGCTGAGATGAATATCTCTAATGTCAGGTAAAATGCTACTTTCCATCATTAATGAGATTCATATAAATAATGTGCACACTTCTCTGAAACCTGATTTTGCATTCCTGTAAATCTTTCAGTTCTATTAGAAGACTTACAATGAAAATATATGCTATATTATGTACTGTGATATCCCATTTATAAACCTAATTCTAGTGCTGTGAAGAGCTTTATTCTTTGTACTTCATCATGCCTCTTCCAGATCTACAAACAATACCAATCCTTATTATATTCCATAGATTTCTTGACAATATCTTCTTAAAATAAAAAATCTAATCCTGATCCTAATTGAATTTAACGCAGCTTAATCTATTTCTCTCTCTCTCTCTCTGTTTCTTTTTCTACAACTCTTTCTTAGTCTTTGTTCTAGCACTTGAATGAATATTACATAGAATATTTAGCAAGAAAATTCCTCTATAATTTTCACATAGTTTTATTGCCATTTTTAATAAGGAGTATGGGCTCTACTCATATCATATGGAATTTGACTTTCTGACCAAGTCTGCAGAAAAAAAAAAAAAAAAAAAACTTCATTTTTGAGCATTTTTGGTTGAATATTATTACGGGCAACTCCAGGGAGTCCTTAGACTCATCAAGGGAGGCCCTAAACATCATGTCCACACAACTACACGGCATTCTCACACTATCTATCATACCTTGCCTTGAACTCACTCACCGTCATAGCACCCACAACAGACTCTGGTAGCTTATTCCACTCATTTACCACTCTCACTACTAAAGGTGGCTGCCTTTCAATATTTCAGGTTTCTGATGGTTTTTTCAAATTGAAGTATTGACATGTTCACCTGATTACAATTCTTGAATATATTCTACCACTGTTCTGTCACTGGTGTTCTCCAACCAGTTGTGGAGAACACCAGTGACTGGTTGTGGGTTCAAGTCCCACTGTGGGCATGAGTGTAAAGCCTGTTCTGGATGAGCTTGTAGAGCTCCATGAGTTTATAAGGCTTATCTTTTTTTTTAAATTACTCCAGATGTCTAGAATATCTTTATTTTCAGTTTTCCTGTCACGTTTATCATCTGATTCCTCTTACAGTACTCTTTTCTCCATTTCTAGGACTTTTGAGAATACTCCAGAATATTTTACCCTTTGTGATGTTTATCTTGGTTGTAAAATCATCACTGGATGAATTTTACAACTAACCATCTCTTTTATTTCAGCATTTAAGAACTTTCAAAATTACTTTAACAATGTTTCAAATAATCTCCAAATAATTATATGAATTTTTAAATAACTACCCTCTAGCTTGTTGATACTGATTAGGCATATTTCAAATTAATGCTGAGGTGCTAAAGCCATGCCATGAGACAAGTGCAGATTTGCCAGTGTCTATGTCTGCCTCTGGAAGGAAAAACTTAATAATACCGAAGTATAAAAATCAACAGATCAATTATATAAAATCTGAGAACAAACAAACCTTTCTTAATTTATCTATTTATTTATTTTTTGTCTAAACTTATTATGAGAGAGTGCATTAATGCACAATATGAATTATTAAATTTTAGGTTCATACTTTCCAAAGAGAATGGTATCAATTTAGAAATAACTCCTGAAAACGGTTAATAAAGGCATTTCACTCTAACACGATGCTGAAAGTTTCAAAACATCAGAACTAATTGAAAAAAAAATTCAATATGGCAAACATTACTTTCAGTTTAGAGAATTTACCAATTAGAGCTGACTGTAATAATACAAACTCTCAAAGATATGCCAAATACATGAAATTAGAAATAATACAAAAAACATTTTTATAAAGAGTTTATAAAATTTGAAAATGATGTAGTAAGTAACCGTAATGAAAGTCGTAGGATTTCATTATATCGTTTTTGATGTTGTGAAAAGTGTGGACAACAATTTACAAAAGCATATAGTCTACTCCCAATATCAAGAAAGCTGGCTTTATTATTATATGTATTTGATCTAACCTATGAATTTAACCTGAAATATGATGATTTACACTATTAAACATAAAATATTGAAACTCACTTTTATTGGGGATGTTTGAGATGGTGATATTTCAGTCATAGAAGTTCCAACAAAATCTGTAATATGCTGATGAGGCATTTCAAACCTAAAATTTGTACTTGCTAGCTTCATACATTTTTCAAGTGTCATAATGAAAGTATCACAAGTGCCACTGATTAAACTTGCTGCATCATTCATTCTCTAAATATATACAGAAAGAGAAACACAGAATAAACTTTATAGATAAGATGAACAATAATAAATATTTAGTACAACTTATAAACTACATTATTAGAGATAGTATTGTATGGGAGTCAATGATAAGGGGTATAGTTAATGAGAAAGTGATGAAAGCATGTTTTTTTCAGGTGCAAAGATAAAGGATGTTAGGACAGGATAGAATGGAAAAGAATGTGGTCATGACTGCCAATGAGTTAATGAGAAGATAGTAAGAGGAATGGTGTGCAGTTTATTGATGTATGGAGTGAATTTGATGGATAAAATTATATGCTCAATGGACTACATTTTAAATGGTTGTGGAGTTAGATGATTGGAAAAAGTGTTGTTTAATGAGAGTGTGGTAGTACAAAACCAGGGAAACTAGATATATAAGGGAGAATGAAATCAAGCATGTGTCTGACCACTTGTGTGATAAATGAGCATGTGTACAATAATGATTATGCAATGCTGAATGGGATTTCACAGGTCTCCAATTAGAATGGGTTGGTAATGACCTTACACAAGGGTGACTATGGGTACAAAGGAATCTTGAAATGGATGTACACAAATGCAAGAAGTATCAGGGAGTTTCTGGCACTGATAAACTTGACTTGGCCAAAAATTATAGGCATCAGTGAGACCTAGTAGACTGAAAATGATATAGTTAAGGGATAGAATGTAAAAGATATTGTATTTTTAGGAAGGATAGACAGAACAGGGCAGGAGGTGGAGCACTGCTGATGACAGCTGCAGAATTACAACTAACAAAATTACAAGTTAAAAAAGGATTTTAGGTCTGAGGAATCATTTGAGGCTGTCTGGTGTGCGATACAGGCAAAATAGGACAAATTACATTGTTGGTGCTGCTATAGACCAGGGTGGTCCACAGAAAGATGTGGATACCATGTATCGACAGATTAGCACAATGAATGTAGGTTGAACAATTATGATGGGAGAATTTGGGGGACATTGATTGAAGGGAGGAAAAAGGGACATTGCAAAAGAGAAGTGAGATTTATACTGTTGCTAAGGGATAATTACATGAAACAGCATGTTATAGAGGAGACAAGGGGGATATCAGGGTGTTAGATCTGATAATATCAGACACTCTGCCTCCAACTGGGGAGAGTCACCATGCAGTCTTATTCTGGGAAGATGCTAAACATGTGGAGTTCTCTGTTCAACTATAAGGCTGGTTATTATGAGAGATTTGGGAGTCATCTTGGAAAAGTCATCTTCTCAAGATGACTATTCCAAGTAGGTATCAGACTGCATACTCTAGGTCAGGAGGATAAACAAAGTTGGAATTAATTGGATGAGAAGGAATATAAAGAAAGAGCTGCAAAAAAAGAAAATATTATGGAAGAAATATAAAGAAAAAAATGATCAGCATACTCATGAGCAGTACAAAGTGCAAGCAAGAAGGGCAACTGGTATGGTAAGGAAGGCTAAGAATACTGTGAGAGAGAGAGAGAGAGAGAATTAGCCAAACAGGCCAAAGTAAACCCAAGAGTTTTTCATTATGTAGCAAGTAAGAAGAAAATGGCTATGGTAGAATGACTTTAAACAATGCTCATGGTAGGAAGGTGACTGAACCAAAAGAAATAGCTGAGTTACCGAGTGATCATTTTGCAAAGTGTATCATCCAGGTGGTGATTTTACAGATGTTACAGAGCTGCATATGAACGTTGAGGTAGACGAACAGGAGGTGTTCAGCATATTAAAAAAATATGAATGTAAACACAGCAGTGGAATTGGATGGTATATCAGCCAGTGTACTATATGAATGTGCAAGAGAATTGGCATTGCCTTTGATGAAGTTGTTCAATCAAAGTCTCAGCTCTGACAGGGTTCCAAGAGAGTGGAAAAAGGGTAAGGTTGGATAAATCTTACCATTGGATAAATGTGGTTAAAAGACAGAGATAGCAAACTTCAGACCAATTAATATATCAGGAGTGGTTGTTAAAATATTGGAAAAGTTAATGAAAGGTATAATACAACAGTGGGTGAACAGAGATGCGATACTCTATAGTGGGCAGCATGGATTTGTAAAGGGTAGGTCCTGTCTTAGTAACTTATTTACATTTTATAATAAAGTGACAGCAGAAATGGATAAATGTAATGGCTACATCATGATACTGCTCAACCTTGTCCACTATTACCCACAAGTCCCTAGCCTCATCAATTTCCTGCAATCCAATACCATTAATATGATACACCATATACAACTATTTCAACCTGAAGTGCATAACCCTACATTGTGCAACATTAAATTGAAAATCATTATCCTTGCCCATAATGCCAAGGCATTTGACAGAATACCACACAGAAAACTATTACAAAAACGGAGCAAATGGGAATGGATATGAGGCTACTAGCATGGAAAGGGGAAGCTGATTGACAGACACCAGAGAGTAGTTTATAATGGAGTGGAATCTAGGAGAATGATGGTGACTAGTGGAGTACCTCAGGGTTCGGGACTGGGGTAACTACCCATCCATTTGTATATCAATGACATAGGGAAAGATTAAACAGGGGATATTCAGTTGTTTGATGATGATGCACAACTGGGGGAGAACAATAGTTGATAAAGGTGATGTAGATATCCTGCAGCATATTTTAAATAAATTTGCACAGTGGGCAAAGAATAATGATTGTCAATTTAATGTTGCAAAATCTAAGATTAATGCACATCAGGTTGAAAAGATTGCATATGGTGTATCATATTGATGGCATTGGATTGCAGTAAATTGATGAGGCTAGGGACTTGGAGATAATGGTGGACAAAGAGTTGAAGTTCAGAGGGTATATTGCAAAAGTTGGTAAAATAGCTCAACGAATTACTTGGATGTTGAAAAACACACTAACAAGTAAAGATAAGGAAGTTTATTATCCCTCTTTATAAGGCTATGATTCGGTTACATATCTTGACTAGTATGCACAGATTTAGTCACCTGGGATTTTTGGTGACCAGGAAGTGGTCAAAAGAATTCAGAGATGAGTGACCAAGATAATGACCAGTGTGGAATACTCCCTACAAAAGATAGGCTGAAGCTTTGTGGGTTACAGCTTAGTTGATAGGCAGAAAAGAGGGGAGATGATTAAAAAACTTTTAAGATATTAAAGGGATTTTATAAAATTGATACAAGTGAAATTTTTCAATATATGACAAATAGATGATAAATCCAGTACAAGTCTGCACGATTCCCTGACTATATTGAATAACTATTGTAACAGATATGAGTATGAAGGTCAGCAGTGACAAGACAAAGACAATGAAAAAATGCAGAAGCATTGAAAACATCAACTGCATTGTGAATAGAGAACCTATAGAACAAATAAAACATTTCAGCTACCTGGGCATGATTTTTAAAGAAGATGGTAAATTAAATATGGAAATAGACAACAGAATCAACAGAGCTGGTATGGTAGGAAGTCAACTGAATACATTTATATGGATAAGAGAGAAATTAGTCAAAACACTAAATTAGCTTTATACAAGACAGTGTTCAAACCAATTTTAACTTATGAATCTGAGAGCTGGGTTAGAAATAAAACACTTGACCAAAGAATAGAGACTGCAGATATGAGAGTCCTGAGAAAGATTAGAGAAAACAAATGTTCTCTGCCAGGATGGCAGGAAAAAGACCTAGAGGAAGACCAAGATATAAGTGGATTGATATGGTAAAAAAGTGCCTTAGAAGATAGAAATATAAGATCTGATAATGTTGAAGTCTTGACAGGTAACAGATTGATTTGGAGGAAAATTGTAGATAGGAAGTTAGTAATAATGTAAGTTTTCATGTAATACTACCATATCCTGTACACCCCTTGAGGGTGCATGTTAGGAATTTGATGATGATGATGATAATCAGAGAACTATTGATCATTAGTGGAAGTTGTGTAAGAGTATGGTTAGTAGGGGTGTGTGCAGACCAGATTTTCGCCACTCTCCCCATGCAATAAATCTGGTCTGCACACACCTTATTAAAGGAGAGGTATGATAGGATTTCTATGTATGATGGGTCTGCTGTGATGAGTCTCCAGACTCCATGGAGATTATGTAAAATAATAATGAAAATTATAATTATAAACATTTTTCTATTATTCAAATGAAGCAAAAATGAGTAAGTGTGCATATTTTGTTATAGAGAATTCTCTGGGTATTTCCAATTCCTAATGTTTTATTTTTTTGCATGGTCATTAAAGAGAATATGTTTTGCAGCATGATATGTTTTACAGACCTTATCATGATCTTTTAAAGGAAATTTGAAGTGGAATTAAACATTTCGTACAATTAAATATGTAACAGCTGCAAACTGTGTTTACTTTTCTAACTTTTCATCTCATCTTAACATTTTTCATATATGAATCAACAATCAAGCAACCTATTTGTGTTTCTACTAACAATTGTCACTAACATGTTTGATCATTATGTTTGCAGATGGATGTTCTCTTAAGCCAGTTTGCAATATTTTGGATGTAGAAAAATGTGAGTTTGCATCTTATCCAACACCACCTAAATTGGCTTGACCTGAAATTCTAAATAAATTTCCTACTATCATAGACAAGATTTGAAGTTAGATCCCTTTTCCAAACAAACAATGCAACTGCTCAGCCATAAACAATTATTAACTAATTACTTAGGATTTCTGAATCATGAGGTGCATGTTATCTTATTATAATTTATGAAAATGAAATATATGCTATATAACATATTTAAAATAAAAAAAAATATCGTCTTCGAATGTTACACCTCATTTCTCATATTGTATGGATATCTCACAATCATACAATATGAACCTTGAGGGAAAAAAAAAGGATGTCAAAATAATAAAAATCATCAATTCTTTATAAGAGCTCTTTTCAGGGTATACAGGATACCTGATAGTAGAACATACTTATCTTCATTATTATTAACTTCCTATCAACAAATTTCTTTCAAATTAGTCTGCCTGTTATTTGTTAAGTTTCAAATGCTGTCAGGTTTTACATTACTACTAGAGCAATATAGTCCAAATGCATAATGCATTAAACACCTGTTTCGCTAACCTTTCCTCTCTCCCAATTCTGTTTGAGTAACCACAGACAAGATGTGCATACATTCCTGAATGCTTACATTGTTAAGTTCATTATACTATCTTCATTTTCCATATGATTCTAACACACTGATACCATCAGTTCACTTCTTCTCAGCAAAAAAAAAAAAAATATATATATATGAAAAAGACCAAGGTATAAATGCTGATGCAGATAAAAGATCTACTCTAGATTTTAACTCAATCACAAACCTGAAAAATAACAGACCAATTTGGAAAAATATGTTGATTGGAAACTTTCAAGAAATGTCAGAAAGATTTTTAATGGATTTTAAATTAGAATGCAGACCAGAAAATGATGACAATGACTGGAGAAAGAAAATATAGTTTCATACCATAGTGCAAGAGAAGCAGCACATCATCAAAATCCTCACATAGCACTAATGTGATATAGATTTTGCATCCTCTTGTGCATCTTTTAATTGGTTTAATAAAGCAGAATATAAAATCACATACTAATAGCAGAAGTGATGACATCACTAATTATAATTTTGCTGAAAAATCTTATAACACCTACTGGAAATTTTTCCTCTAAGATTTGAAAAACATCTTCAACTGGCAGATTGGTAAGAAGGAGTACTGTGACATCTGTTATACAAAACTTATTTTATTCAGGCGATAGTCTAGAAAGCAAACTGAATGGGCTTCTGAAGATACTGAAACAGAAACAAAACAAAACACAATAAGGAGAGTTCCTCCAGTTATCCTGTGAGCTAAGAAAACAATGGATGACAGTGGCCACAGCACTCAAAAGCCAGAAACATGGACCCGGGGGGGGGGGGGGATACAGCAGGAGATAGCAGCCAATGTCCAATACCAGACATTCACTCTAAAAAGTGAAAAAATCATCAAGCTCATACCGCACAGTATAACAAAATCCATAACTACCAAAGAAGTCACAACAGACCTCCAAAACTGCAGACTAAATCCTGTTCAAGTTAGCTGTATGCTTCGAACAGATAAACAGCCAATGCATGGTAGAAATTAGCAAAAAAATACTGGGAGATCTATGACCTAAAAAAACATATGTAAACTGGCTATAAAACCAGAACCATTATAACAGAAAGCATCAAATGGACAATGCAACCATTCTCAAAAATTTGGCAACTCAGAATGCTGCTGCAGTGACAATTTCCACTGAATTAAATGCAGAGAAAATAATAATGGTTTCCTGCAAAAAAAATGAAAAAAGAGCCAACTAAATGTGCCACCTGCAGCAGATCACATCTCACCAACTACAGAGAGTGCAAGCAAAACCCAGCAAAAGGAAAATCAAAGAGCCTCAGCAATAACAGCATGAATACCCACAGCAAATGCTGATAACTCCCAAATGGCACATCAAACCACCATGCCTCTTATGCAGAGGTAGTGGCATCAAAACCACCAGAAAAAACCCCAGTGCCCAACCAAATTCAACAAAACTGCAATCATAGCAGCCACTTTGGGTTAACTTTTAATTGTGTTCAGCAAAGCAAATCACACCCAGAATTCCAAAAGAAGTTTGCAAAACATACACAATCCTTTCTGCTACACTAGTCAATCAACAAACGTAAAAAGCAAACTTTCTATTGATTGTGGTCTGGAATGCCAATGGCCTAGAAAATAAAATGTGCGAACTACAAGAATTCATGACTCACTACAGTGCTGAAGTAACACCCAATGTTGGCAGGGGGGGGGAAGCATAATGTAGAACACAATGAAATTGTAAATCCTATCCAGTGCCAGCATTGAAATCATGGAGATGGAGGTCCAAACCACAAGTGCAGGTCCCCTGAAAATATACTCTATACATAACTGAAATAAGAGAGCCAAAAGGCTTCACTTCAGTGATGCACAATTATTCAAATTAAGTGGATACTGAATCCAACATTATTTCAAAGCCGAATAGAGAAACTACAAGAGTTTCATGCTGAATAAAAAACTATAAAAGTTTCAGCAGATCCAAGAGTAAGCAAACCTTTCATGACAGAAGCAACTCGTAGTAAAGGTGGAGCAATCGCTGATCACTATCCTTAGTATTTCCCATATTGTAAAACACATCTCCTAGCGGACATGTATGATGTTATACATTATGGGGGTCACTACCCAGACCGGTTTCGACCTTTTTTGAGGTCTCATCAGTTGTGATGTGACACCTTTTTTTGGCAACCCGTATGTAAAGTATAAGCTCTGCATCATTACAACCTGAGTATTTACATACATCTGAGACCTCAAAAAAAGGTCAAAACCAGTCTGGGTAGTGACCCCCCCCCATAATGTATAACATCATACATGTTTGCTAGGAGATATGTTTTACATTATGGGAAATACTAAGGATAGTGATCAGAGCATGCTTCACTTTTACTACGAGTTGCCCCTGTCATGAAAGATTTTCTTATGCTTGGATCTGCCAAAACTTTTATAGCTTCTATAATAGAGAAACTACAAGAAACTCTTGTAGTTTCTCTATTCAGCTTTGAAATAATGTTGGATTCAATATCCACTTAATTTGAATAATTGCACATCACCGAAGTGAAGCCTTTTGGCTCTCTTATTTCAGTAATTCTTGGTGCCTTTTGTGATGTGACGCTTTTTTTTGGCAACTCGTATGTAAAGTATAAGCTCTCCATCACTACAACCTGAATATTTACATACAACTGGGTCTGGCTCCCACCGACGAGACCTTAAAAAAGGTTGAATGATGTAGCCTGTGAAGTTAACTGAGGCACGGCTGTTGCTGTTACCCCTCAGATGAGCAAATGAGCAGCTCTGCTCAGTGACGGGGAGGGCTGCCACGGTGTAGAGCCAACCGGTTCTCAGAGTTCTTCTCAGTGGCAGGGTGAGCCTGTTATTGAGGGGAACAACGCTGAGTTTATGAATTTTTGATCCTGCTGGTCGCTCATTATTGGGCGATCTGGGAGATCTCATGAGTTTTTGGAGAGGTTACCCTGCACTTAAACAGGGAAACCGGTCTGGGTAGTGACCCCCCCCCCCCAATAATGTATAACATCATACATGTCCACTAGGAGATGTGTTTTACATTATGGGAAATACTAAGGATAGTGATCGGAGCTTGCACCACCTTTACTACAAGTTGCCCCTGTCATGAAAGGTTTGCTTACGCTTGGATCTGCCAAAACTTTTATAGTTTCTATATTTAGCATGAAACGCTTGTAGTTTCTCTCTTCGGCTTTGAAATAATGTTGGATTCAATATCCACTTAATTTGAATAACTGCATACATAATTCTCCAACATTTACTGGAAGCAGACTTAACTAAAAGTTGGCCACAAACAAAGCAGTACTAGTAGCAGGAGAAATGAATGCCAAGCACATAATATAGAACAGTAGAACTACAAACCAAAATGACAGAACTGTCGACTTTGCTGCACCAGGAACGTCATCATTCTAGGACCTCCAGAATGCAGCATGCCAGTATTTCCTGGTGTCCTGGATACAGTGACACTACAAATATCATGCACCAATACCAAATCGATGTGATGAATGACGTCAACTCTGACCACAACCCAAATTTACTTCAATTGGACTTGCACCACAAAATTATCCCAGACAACTGGACAAAAAACTAATGACCACTCTACACAAATCTATTATTGGTCCAGTTCCAACCATTGATTGAAAGGAAAAACTTGATGATTCAATTTTGAGCTTGGAAAAGCAGCAAATTGCCACAAAACTATCAACCAGTCAGCCTGCTTTCCCTAGAAAAAATAGCTAAGATGATTATATTACCAAAATCACTAAAGAAATAAATCTCATCCCTGATGAGCAATTTGGATTCCAGGAGAACTACTCTGCTGAACAACAAGTCATGGAAAACATCAGCATAGGATATGACTGGAAGCAGCACAGAAGGGAAATCTTGAAGGTTGCCAAAGCATTTGACAAAATATACCACCATGGGTTTTTTTCAAACTCCTGGAGACCAAATTCCCACTGAGACTGGTCAAACTTACCAACTTCTACCTCGGTGATCATAAACTCTGAGTAAAGATGCTGGGAATCAGATCATCTGAACATAAAATCACAGCAGATATCCCCCAGGGCTCCCTGTTATCACCTGTACTTTTTGCTATGTGGATGACATCCCATGCAGAATTTTCACCAGAACAGCTCTATATGCCAATGATAGTACAATAATGGTATGCTCCTGGCCCTAGATTAGCAACTGCAAAACGCAATCTTGGAATTAGAATAATGGTTCAAGAAATGGAGAATTGTATTACCATTCACAAGAAGATGAGTATCCCTGGAAGGCAAGGTGATAATGTATGGAACCACCCGTCCCATAATTCAGCAGTCAAATACTTAGTGATCCATTGGGTATATATTATGTTAAAGATACCAAGCCTAGCTTATAAAATTGCTTGGTATCTATCTTTAATATACATATATATATATATATAGCTCCCACCCAAGGAAAGGTTTTTTCTGCCAACCTATAGTACATTCATACTGTGGGTGGCTAAGGATTTTTTTCCAATTTTTTATTAATTTATATATATATATATATATTTTATTTTTTTTATTTTTTTTTTACATAGTCCAGAAAATCTACTCTAGAGACCAAACATGGAACTTTTTCAAGTCACTTCAGGCCTCCAATAAGTGGGACAGTGGTCTCACACTGGGTGATGAAATTCATCTCTCACCTAAAGACAATCACAAACATCAGTGGCCATGGTGGGATTTAAACCTGCAGCCTGTTGATTGGAGAGTAAGTATGCTAAACAGGCCAGCAAATGCTTGCTCAAAAGCAAACAGGACAGTTATATTTATTACTTAACTGGAATAGCTGGCTAAGCATGGAACTTAAATTACTCCTATACAAGATGCTGATCAGGCTAGTTCTGACATACGGCTCACTTGCCTGAAGTCACACAGTGGATTCAAATGTTAACAAACTATGGATAATCCAAAACAAATGTTTACGAATAGCATTTAACACACATGGTTGGTAAGAAACATGCAGCTTCACAAGAAGCTAGTATCTCTGAGGCCAAAACTTTCCTATGCAAAAGGGCAGAAAAATTCTTTGCCAAAGCCAGCCTGGTTGGCTGAGTGGATAGCATACTTGCTCTCCAACTAAGAGGTCATGGATTTGAGTTCCACCACAGGAATAGCTATTTGTAAAAGCCTACTCTGGACAAGCTTGAACAGCTCCTTCAGTTTATAAGGTCTGTCTTTAAAAAATAAAATAAAATAAAAAAATGCTGCCATCCACCATAATTCTCTAAATAGTAGACTGCAGTGAGCATGACCCTGCAAAACAAAAATGTCCCAAAACCATACTAAACAGTCAAGTTTTTTAAACGTACTGCCAGAAGGCCAACATGGGCAAGTTCAATAATAAAGGCTCAATAATATCTCAAGTCTCTTATGATCTACAATTTAGCAGTAGACTACACCAAAAAAATATCTCATAAAAAACATCCATAAAACCTGTATCAAATAGGTAATTTAAAAAAAAAATAATAATAATAATAATAATAATACTGCCATTAGCCCACAATGAGCAAGCCAAGTGCTCAATAATCATCTTTAATCCAACACTTTCTTTGAATTAAGGATAATTTGAATTAGGGATAAGGGACCACAGAGCCAATCAATCTATCATGCCAAAAAAAAGTTATCAGTTAACTTTGGTTCCCACTGATCAGACCTTTTGAGTAAATTAAAACTACCCCTTTTGTATTTATATACCATAGAGACTGCAGTATTTCCCTGCAAATACTCAAAAGCCGATGTAAATGTACAGCTTTACTAAAGTAGTTAAAATTTAATGAATGTATACAGAACTGGCGCTAGGATCTTTGCCGCCCGCATGCAATTTCGATCTAAGCACCCTGTAACAATCCAGACGCGTGTGGTTCTTTTACGATAATAACAATTTAAATTATTTGAAATTTCTTAAATAAATTTTAACAGAACAGCCACATGTTGGTTCGCTAAATGTAACGAACCAAGGGTGTTGACTCGGCAGGATAATCGTTAAAAACCTAAATATTCAAAAAATTCTCAAAAGTTAAAGCAAATTTTGATAAAGCCACTTCACTTTAATCGTTGAATATAATGATACAGGGATTATAGCCTTCTCATCAACCAAATCGCTAACAAAATTAAAATGAATTTAAATTAAATTTAAAATTTATTTGAACTAAAGTTTAAAAAATTCTTGCACTTTATTACTAAGAATTTAGTAACCTGTAAAAATTTTTTAATAATTTTTATACGTGGAACTATCTTTTAGGAAAATGAAAGAAATTCAAGAGAGATGAGAAAATAAGAAAAGAATTCAGAAATAATTAGAACATTTAATATAAGTATTCAAAAAATAACACCTTTACAGAATAACAGAAAATAAATTAAATTACATAAATATACTTGGAATTTTTTTAATTAAAATTTTAGGGTTTTTGATTTCATATTCATAAAATTAGAAATAATGGTCTTAACGTCTAATTCTGCACATATATTATTTTCAATAGCTATTAATGCCAAACTAACAAGCCTTTTTTGTGACATACTTGTTCTTTAATCAATTTCAACTTGGAAAAGGAACGTTCACCGCTCGCTACATAACAGGTAAGGTTAATAGTATTCTTAAAACAACTGAAAAGTTAGGGAAAGATAAATTATTGGACACATTAAAATTAAGAATATCGAAAGGGTTTTGAATATTTAAATTATCCTTCCGAAAAACATCCCTGAAAGTACATAACTCGTCATATAGTTCTATTGCATTTAGAACTTTATTGTCACAATCTTTTCGTAAATCTTCATTATTAATTTGTAGTAATCTATACAATAAATTGAAATTATCATAATATGTTTTTAGTTGTTCAAAACGTTCTATTAACAAACACATTGCAACGTCTAGAAGTGTATAAAACACATTCACTCTAAATTTATCTTCTGGCGATTGGCGTTTTGTCATGATGCTCGTAGTCAAATTGTTATGTCTTCTTTCATCGTCGAACTTCTGTACCAGTTTTAAATTCTTGTTCTCCATCCACCTCTTCACTCAGTTCTTTTGCCGTTTTTAGAACTTCTTTAAAATTTGTATCTGATCGATACTCTTGTAAGAATATTTTAAAGTTTTCGATAGATTCTAAAGCAAGTGTAATGTTTATATTTTTGTCTTGAAGCATTTTACTCACAGGGTTTATTCTGTTAAGTAAACCATGCCAAGTTATAAAAGAGCAAATAAATTTGTACTCCTTTATTTTAGCACATAATGTTTGTGCTTCATGCTAAGTTTCTTTATTAAAATTTTCATTATTTAAAATTTCAAAAAGTGCATCGTAAATTTCTCCTAACTGATATCGTAGAGGGCAGATTGCATTAATTTTACTTTCCCATCATTTCTGATGGCTGTTTCAATGTTAATTTTTTTACGAACTTTAAAAGGATTGCCCAACGTTTGTAAGAGAATGAAAAAAAATTGTATGTTTCTTGAATAATTGCAAAGAAACTAATTGTATCTGCATTCACTTTGGCTGCATCGTTAATGATTAAATTTAGATTATGAGCAGCACATGGCACTTAAAAAGCTTGAGGAATTTTGTTCAAAAGCAAATTTTGGAGCCCACATTTTTCCCTTTTATATTTGCCCCATTGTCATACCCTTGACCTCGCATGTCTTCAATTGGAATGTTCTATTTTTCCAGTTGTTCCATTATTGTTGCAAATAAACCACATCCTGTGGAATATGATATATCTGCAAAACCTAAAAAGTTTTCCCTGATCTTGACAATTTCCATTGTCACAGGAAACAAAGCGAATGATAATGGTCATTTGTTCTATGTTCTGTTTTACTTGCATCAGGTGTGCAGTCTAAAATTATGGAATAATATTTAGATTTTCGAATTGATAATAAAATTGTATCCCTGATTGCATTACTTAGTTTCCAATGTTTCATTTTGACTGTCTTTGTTGTAGGGCCTTTTCAACATGATTTTCCATAATGGGATCAAACTTCGCAAATGGTTCGACTAATTTTAAAAAATTGCCGTTATCCCTTTCATATAATTTATCAGATGATCTGCGAAAAGCTAAATTTTGGCTACCAAGGAATTTTATAATTTCAATCAAGCGTTCTAAAACACTCGTCCAATGTTTCTTTTCCATTTCATGCATGCTTTGAGCCTTCCATTTTAAGAAATTTTTCATGTAAGTTAAACTAGTCTCATGTCTATGCAAAGTTGTACTTACATTTCTCCAATAATTAAAACCTTCTATAAGACTACTTGGTGCGAAAAGTTTGCAACAAAAGCAAAAAACAGAATTTAAAGTTTCGGAATAAATGAGCCATATTCTTGGCACGAGCTCCCCGTTTTCCATTTTTCTGTTATAATACATGTCGCCAATTTACGACCATGTGTATCTCTGGGATATATAATATTTTTCTTTTGAACAGGCCCCATTTCAATTAAACAACTCGTAATTTTTCATCAATATTTCCCCATTCACCTGGATCTTCTAAATTTACAGAGACTAACAATGTGTTAGTTTCGTGGTCAACTACAACTAAATCTTCTCCTAACTGTTTTTCACTTAAATCATGCGTCTTGTTATCTTGTTCAATAGTTGCAATAGTACTTTCATGCAAACTGGATGATGCGCACAGTTCTTCAACTCTGATTTCTGATGTATGGAGTTGGTTACAATTTGCATCAGAATATTTGAATATTTTAACAAATTTATTAAGAGCCCCAGTTTTTGTTTCTTAATATCTGCTTCTTTTGCGGCATGACGCTTATGATTTTGTGCACCGGATAATTTTTTTAAAATTTTTGATTCTATTTCTATTTTATACCCACAAGAAATTATTACACAACATGACACAGAGACGAAATAATAGTCCACACTGCGTTACTGTCAGTAGCCTGCTGAGATGAGTACCATATGACTGGTTAACTAGCAACAAATGTTTTGTACGAAAATTCGTTTCTGCACATAAAAAACGTTCACTGTTTCACTTTAGATAGACTGCAATAGACACAACATTCTGTAGGCATTTAGCCTGCTCTCGCTGCAAAATTGTAAAGCCGGCTGATCAAAGAGGTGGCAATATACAATTTTTTTAAATTTTTATTTGGTGTATCTGGCCTTATTTATTTTAATATTGATCATTCTAAGAATTTTTTGTTTTTATGATAAAAATTTTGTTTCTTAAAAATGAACTTATGAACCATGCCCCGGCGGCTGTGCCTGCATGCCCGCTTCAGCCAGCCCTGAATGTATATATATGTAGACACTGTTTTGGGGACAGAAGTATGGTGATTGGATAAGGTGACATATACATACTGTTTAAAAGGTTAATAAGGTGATACATTTTTTTTTCTACTTGTACATGAAAAATATATAACTTCTGCACTTGGTATCTTCTTGGGTTTGGTGTCCATTAATGAGACCTCAATAATCCGTATAGTGACTCTTCATAATGTTTTTGTATTATGGGACTGAGGTAATGATGCAAAGTCAACAAACTTTATGTACAAACAGACTAATTGTGAAGAATTTCACACTTATGTTTAGATATAGGATTAAAACAAGAATATAATTTCTTGTCAAGTATAATATGCACTGTACCAAGAGTGGAAACTTTTCAGAAAGACCAAAAGAAATAAGATATTTTCATTATTATCTAACAACTCTAGGACTCATCAAGGAAGGTCACACACAACCCACATACCCTGATGCTAATGGCATTTGTGTATAGATCTTGACCTTTTCCTATATTTATGTCTGTAGTGTGCTTGGTCCAGTTGGGCAACTTTCTCTTTTTAAATATATAATAATAAATTTTTATTTATCAAAAAATTTTTCTCTAGTATTAAGAGCATCCTCAGTATGAATTTTAAATTAAACAGGCAGAAGAGACAACTAGCAGACTCAATAACAAAAATGTGAGCTACATGCAAATAACAGAGTGCCTAAAATACATTAAGCACCGAAATGCATAATTTTATAATAAGAGATATATTATTTAAAAAAAAGGCTTTCATGAATTAAGGAGATGTTAAATCCCGTTCTATTTTATAGCCGGGTACGAAACTCGGGTCGAAATCCATCAACATCCATAGAGTTTCAATGCCGAAAAAACTATCTGCAGAACCAAGTATAAATGATCACTTGGGTAGTACAAAACCAGGCAACTCCATGCAAAGGTGGAGCAAGCTCCATCACTAACTTTAGTATTCTCTCATAATGTAAAACCCAGCTCTTAAGAGATGTATAAATACTGTTTTACATTATGAGAAGAGGTCACTACCCAGACCAGTTTCAACCTTTTTTGAGGTCTCATCAGTGAGTAGGTAGACCTGGAATATCAAGGTTTTAAGTGAACCGAAACTTACATACCTCTACTATCGAATTGCCGAAGTGGTGTACTGTATATTGTTAAATATTGTTAATTACAAAGATAATAAGCCGAAAGGCTATTTTACTAGCGAATTTGTTAATCAAGAGGGATTCCCTCTTAATTAACAAATTCGCTGGTAAAATAGCCTTTCGGCTTATTATCTTTGTAAAGGCTTTCATGATTAAGTCTTCTGGTTGTCTTATGCACCAATTTAATGTAATGAGAGAGAGCTATATGTACAAATTGACCCAAGAATATATAATTGAAACATGAAATAAAAACATATATTTAATGAAATAAAAACATATAGAAGCAATCTACATACAGATTGCTCCTGTTTGTAGCTACTAATCCTAATGTCAATGTGGTCACAAGTGAACAAGCTATTGGCAGAAATTTTCAATGTTAAATTATTCCTTGGTTCAAGACTGCTTGAAGAAATTTTTTTTTGTTGTTCTTGCACTGTTTTTAACAGTAGAATGATTTGAAACAATAATTTGTTTTCTTAAGTTTTCTTAGCAGGATAAAACTGAATTTTAGAGCAGGATAAAACTGAATTTCATATTGAAAAGAATAACATGTAAGAAAGTTTTAAAGCAAATAAAAGTTGAATAGCTCTCAGATGTGAACTGTAGACTAAAATACACAAAGATTATTGAAAAAAAATAAAAGAGTTTGAGAACAGGAACGAAACCTTGGAGATTCAGTGGCAAGCCTTGAAGAAAACCCTGATTGATTCAGCCAGAGAGGCATGTGGTGAGGTTGTCTGTAAGGATAAAAAAATCAGAACTCTCTGGTGGGCACAGGAAGTTTAAAGAGGCAGTGAAGGAAAAGAAGAAAGCATATCAAAAGTTCCTGGCAAATAAGTCAGCTTGTGCTCTTAGAGAATACAGAGACAAATGCAAGAATGCTAAACACTGTAAAAAGCTAAACAAAAGTCATGGGAAGACTTTGGAAAGAATATAGAAAATAAATATCAAGAAGGTGGCAAAATATTCTGGAGGTTGTTGAAGAAGCTTAGGACTAGAGGAAAGAATGCTGTAAAAGGAGTTACAGATGATAAAGGTGACATGAAAATGGGAGAAAAAGATATCCTCGAAGTATGGAGTAATCACTCTGAAAAACTGCTAAATGAAACAAGCAGTGATGACAGCACAGTGGTAAAAAACACTGACCATGCACACAGTCAGGAATACATATCCATACTTGAAGTAGAAAAAGCCATCAGAGGCTTGAAATGGAAAAAGGCAGCAGTAGATGACCAGAAATGCTGAAGTATAGTGGTATAAAAGTGTTACAGTGGCTGCACTGCATAGTTCAGAAGGCCTGGACAGAGGGACGAATTCCTGATGATTGGAGTAGAGATCTAATAGTACCCATATATAAAAAGGGAAATAAAACTGAATGTGAGAATTACAAAGGTATTTCCCTACTGAATGTTCCAGGCAAGATCTATGCAAGTATACTTGAGAAATGGTTGAGAAGAATTGTGGAGAAGAGCTTGGTGAAGAACAAGCTGGATTCAGGCCAAACAGAGACAGTCAGGATCAGATCTTCACTTTACTACAAACAGTTGAGAAATCATGGGAATATAACAGAGATCTGTATTTAAGTTTTGTCGATCTATAAAAAAAGCATATGACAAGGTGCCAAGAGAGAAGCTATTCAATATGCTACAGTTATATGGTGTCAATGGGGCATTATATCAAGCAATACTTAGTCTTAATTTGAGTTGTAAGTCAGCAGTTAGAATTGATGGAAGTACAGGAAGATGGTTTAACATTAAATCTGATGTGAGACAGGGATGTACATTATCCCCTCTGTTATTCATTATCTATATTCTATATGGATCACATTATGTAGGAAAGTGATATTAAACATGATGTCATAATTGGAGATGTTAATGTCAGCTCTTTGCTTTATGCAGACGATGTTATAATTCTAAATAAATCCGCTACAAGTCTGCAAGATTCTCTGACTAAATTGAATAGCCGTTGTAATAGATATGGTATGAAGTTCAGCAATAAAAAGACAAAGACAATGAAAATAGGCAGTATCGTTGAAAATGTCAACTGTGTTGTGAAAGGAGAACATGTGGAACAAGTAAAACATTTCAGCTACTTAGGCATGATTTTTAGTGAAGATAGTAAATTAAATATGGAAATAGACAACATAATGCAAAGCTGGTATGATGGGAAGTCAATTGAATAAATTCATATGGAATAAGAGAGAAATTAGCCGGAACACTAAATTAGCTGTATACAAGACAGTGTTCAAACCAGTTTTAACTTATGGATCTGAGAGCTGGGTCAGAAGTAAAACACTTGACCTAAGACTAGAGACTGCAGATATGAGAGTTCTGAGAAAGATTAGAGGCGTGAACAGATGACATCAATGGTAATATCATATTGAAAATGAGGATATTAGGAAAGAACTTGACATTGTCAGCATCCAGGAATGCGTTAGCAGAGCTAATCTCAGGTGGTATGGTCACTTAAACAGAAAGGGCGAGGAAAGATTAGCAAAACAAGTGTTCTCTGCCAGGTTGGCAGGAAAACGATCCAAAGGGAGACCAAGATATAGGTGGATTGATATGGTAAAAAGTGTCTTAGACAAAAAAAATATAAGATCTGATAATGTTGGAATCTTGACAAGTAACAGACTGTTTTGGAGGAAAATTGTAGATAAGAAGTTAGTAATGATGTAATTTTTTTCATGTAGTACTATCATATCCTGTACACCCCTTGAGGATACATGTCATGAATTTGACGATGATGATGATGAAGTTTTCCTAGAGTTGATTATTTTAATGGATAAACGTATGCCTATAAGCTCATATACCAGGAAACCTCTAGGTATATTTTCTACTATACCAGAAAATTATTATAAAGTGCACTGTTTTATAATTGTATACAGGCATTTCTTTGCATTTTTATTTTTAAAAAAAAAAAAAACAGAAAATCTGCTTCAGCAAGAAGAGTATTTTGACACATTCAACTGATATCATCATGCTCCGTTATAAAACATGCAAGACTTGTATGTATCCAATTTCAAGATTTGAAAATATAGTTACCCTATTTTATTAATGTGAATATTAATAAAGAGAGAGGTAGAATTATTGCATACTATTATTACAGCAAATTTATTATATATTATTAGAGCAGAGAAAGAATTATTACATACTTACACCCATATCTGGTTTTGTGTCATCTGTAACTACCGATCTGATTGTATGAATTTGTTGCATAAGCAGGTCACAGTAAAGTCTGAGTTCTGACTTTTTGAGCTTCAAATTATTGGTTTCTTTTTCATCTAGATATTCACATGAATATTTAATATTATATATTATATACAAATTATTTTAAGTCAAATACTGTTAGCTGTCATGATAGCAAACACCTTTTATAAACTCTACAGCAAAATCTATTATAAAAAATTAATTTGCTATAAAAAATTCTATGGAGTCTCACAAGTACAATGCTATTCTAAAAGAAATTCCCTATACCAAACTATTCCAGTGGACCCCATGAGTTCACTGTAGTGAGAGTAAAAAATATGAAAATAGATATTTGCAAAAAACTAGCTGATTCAAAATTATAACTCAATATACAGAGTCATTCAAATGTAACTTAATACTTTTCAGGGTTTAGCATTTGATGTATAGTCAACAAAGCATAATGAATTGTATTAGAAGGTAGATGCATATGCATCAAGTGTCCTATAAACTGATTATTAGTTTATGGTAAATAACTACTATGCACTCTAACCAAATAGATGACATTTAATGTGATAGAAAAACAGGTGTACATAATTTAGTATGAAGATCAAAGTCTATAATGAATTCAATGAAAATTCCACAGCAATATAACAAGGAATCTCTGGTAACCATCTACTCAGAGAGGAAATTTTTTTTTTTTTTTTTTTCCAATCATTGTTGAAAAAAAAAAAGTACTACACTATATATGGTTTTGATCTAGCTAAAAATGTGAGGATATTCTTTGTTTATGTTATAGTAAACTAGATTATTTTCTAGAGCCCAAACATTATGGATTGTTCAATCTACATTGCAATACTACAGTATACCAATAACACTATAGTGCAATGAAAAAAAAACTTGTTAACTTTTGATTTGATTGTTGTTCCAAAGGACAGCAGCAGAAAAATGTGAGAAGAGAAAGAAAATCTCCAAATAATGTACTGTATTTGGAGGTGAAATGTAACTTGAAGATAGTTTGTCAAACATATTAAGAGCCTGGAGGAAATATCTGTAGAAAATGGATGTCTGTGTGAAAAAGTGCAGAGTGAAACTAGCAAAAGAGATGAATCAGAAATCTATTTACTGTCTTCTGCACAGTGAAGAATAGGAAACTCTTACAGGGTATACCATGTATTCAATGAATGGAGAGATCTGTGATTTGAACTGTTAAAAGTTGTTCGGAGTTTAAGTAATGCCAGAAGCAATAGAAAAAGAAAAAAAAACACTCTTGAATGCTGAGGAGGTGTTAAAAAAAAAGAAAAAAAGGAGTGGGTTATCGTATCTTCTTTGTGATTGGCAAACTGCAAGTGATATAATCAATTAAAGAAAATTCTTTAATGGTGTACACAGGTTTGATCATGGAATATATAAAGTAGAAATAACTTTATTTTCATCCTAATTCTTATATCTATAATAATTAACCCTGTGGAGGTCACAGTCAAAAAAATTTCAGCATATAGGTCGGGTGTATCTGAAAGATACATTCATTACTAGTATGTGCTAAAATGTGATAAAACTTAAAAAAAAAACTGCAAATATAATACATGATGGTTTATTTATTTTCAGTTACAGTCTAGAAATTATTGAACAAAGAAAAAACCACAACTAAACCAATATTATACTGACATCAGAGTTTGCGGTATCTCTCAGATACAATTTGCTAGCAAATATCACTTTCACATTCGACTTGAGTAACAAAATCGCTGAATCTTCAACATTTGCTGGATTATCCAATCGATATATTTTTCCAGCCATTTTCAACGGTAAATAAAAAAAAACAACTAAAGCAATACTATACTGACATCAGAGGTCGTGGTATCTCTCAGATACAATTTACTATGAAATATCACACACCTTTACATGTTAAACTAAAACTGACCGCATAAATAGTGTGGAATATCACTCGTAATATATGCATGTGCAGCTATTCATGACCTCCAAGCTATACACTGGATATGTATAAGAATATTTATATTAAACAATTTGTTTGTATCTGTCAGATCAGCCGTGACCTCCGCAGGGTTAAGAAAATTGACACCTAAAAAACGTAACATACATAATAAAAGGAATACTGATTATACAAGCTAACCTCAAGGATAGCAGATTGTGTGTTTCAGTAAGCATAAATGCGAAGAAGTTGTTCTAAAGGACAGCAGTAAAAGAATGAGAGAAGAGAAAGAAGGAGAATAACCTCAAGGGTCACTTAATGGTCAAAGCGAAATAACTGGAAAGAGATTTCTATGTGAGCTTAAAAGGAATGCAGAGAACCCACTGAGACTTCTGACCTAATGTCCAATCCTCATCTTCTCTGGGATTTAGCAGACCAAATTTTATTCTGCATTGTTTTCAACCTAAAGATAATGATGAGACAACAAGATTATTAGTGAGTTACTGGAACAAACAAAACTCAGCATTAGTGGAATTCAAGATATGTACCATTAATGTAAGAAATATCAGTGAAAAAGAAGTCAAGCTGACAGAATTAGAGAAGTAATACTGATATAATTGATGTTACTGAAACAAAGACACAAGTGAGAATTACTCTAATTAATAATAAATACAAGTATCTTATGGTATTCAACACTGAAAACACAAAGTTAATCTTCTGAGATGGCAGGCAATTTCAAACAGAATGATGTGGGCAAGCCTCAATTATGTGAGGTTACAGTCAAGATGTGGCCAAATCACCCTTATAAAGAGGGAAAATAACTTCCCTATCTTTACTAGATAGCATGTTTTTTAACATCTAAGTAATGCTTTGAGCTATTTTGCCGACTTTTGCAATATGCCTCTGAACTTCAATTCTCATTCCACGATTACCCACCCCCCCCAAGTCCCTAGCCTCATCAATTTCCTGCAATCTAGTATCATCAATGTGATACACAGTATGCAACATTTTCAACACAAAGTGCATAACTTTACATTTTGCAACATTAAATTCACAATCATTATCCTTTGGCACACAATGTCAATTTATTTAAGTTATCCTGCAGGATCTATACATCACCTTTATCAACTATAGTCCTCACAAGTTTTGGATGATCAACAAACCACTGAATATCTCCCCCCCCCCCTAATCTTTCCCTATATCATTGATATACAAATTAAAGAGAAGTTATTCAAAATCCTGAGGTACTCCACTAGTCATTCTCATTCTTCTAGATTCCACTCCACCATATAATACAGACAAATCAGCCTTCAGAACACTCGCAATTTACAGACAAAAAATACTATTGTTGTGATGATGGGTGATAGATGGCGTTGATGGTAGTAGTATTGTAGTTGGAGAATTAAGTAGTAGTGGAGAGAATGAGATGTATTTAGTGATGTAGAATAGTGTGTCCTCCCACAATGAGCCCTTGCACTCCCTGGAGGTGTCAAGTAATAATATGGTGGAGTGGAATTATAGAGTATCTAGTTTCATATCCATTCTCATTTACCCCCTTTTGTAATAAGGGAGACAACATTAACAGCAGTGTTCACACTGCAATACCGTGTAAGTACTGTTCCAAGAGAGAAGAAACTAAGACTAAATTATTATTATTATTATTCGTGACACCTCCAAGCAGTCTGAAGAGACTCACTGCGGGAGGACGCCATTGTACAACTCTCCTTCTCCACCATTACACCATCAATTATCATCTGAATTGTCTAGATAACATTCTTATATCATTTCCAAGAATATATAAATCAATATAATAAGAACTGGAGTGGTTGAGAAAGCAACCAAGACATCAGTAACTTGCTCAATATACACATCACCTCACTATTAATAATGAGATGTTAAATCTACTGCCACTGGAACAAAACTATATGTTTTTATCTATGTCTTTGTTTTGCATTTTTTTTTTTTTACTATGAAATATCCTAATACAGGCAAACCTTTGCTTAACGCGATTAATTAATCCATCAATTAATGTGCACTAAGCAAAGTCGCTTTAAGCGAATGCAATAAACCAGGGGTTGGCAACCGGCAGCCTGTATGTGGCCCAAACATGCATTTTTGGCGGCCCATAAAAGGTTGACCATACTTACATGGCATGTTGAATTATTTAAATAATACATTTTATAATATGAATAATGAATTAAAAATAATTTCATACCTATAGTTTGTGATATTGTTATTAGTAGGAATATTGTTATTATGTGACACCTCCAGGGAGTCCAAAGACTAATCGAGGGAGAGTGTGCCAACAGCACTGAACGATTAATCCCAACTGTAAAAATGTAAAATTACAGATGAAGGAAGAAGGGTTAATGATGCTGTTATGAAAACATAAGTGTTGATGTTATTAAAGAATATAATATCAGAAGTCATTACGAGAATCAACATGAAAGCCAATAGAAGGATTTGAACTGTGAACTTTGAAAAAATCAAATTAATAAATTACAAGTTTCTTTGACTGCTCAGTAAAACATATTTAAGATGCAAAGTATTCATAATGAATCCATTGTTCATGCTAAACTTGCAGCCCAATTATTAAAAATAAAAGTTGAATGTGGCCCGTGAGTCTGAAAAGGTTGCCGACCCCTGCAATAAACAATAGAAATATTAATTCATCCCATCAGTTAGCGTAAATTTAGAAAAAAATTACATTATAAGCTATATTTGAGGATAAAATCATCAAAGTTAATAAAAATCAACTGCTTAAATTTTTATTTAATGTCTGAACATTTGATTGAGCTACTTTTTTACAAAAAAATTAAGTAAAGATGTTTGAATCGTGCTTGACTTTTCATCTTGTCATGCAATTTGCGACAGCTGGCGAACGCTTTATCAAGATTTTGGCAGACTTTGAAGCTTCATTCCATATCATCTTTATTATCCAGTTCATTAAATCCAAGTTCTTTTCCAATTGTGACGATTTCTTCAAAATATTAGATAGTGGATTTCACGCATGATAAACTAACATAAGCTTAAGTTTAAAGTTGCCTTCTGCATAGCCGCCTAATAAGAGCATAAGACAATCTTTAGATACTTTGTATTCTCGTTGAGATGCTTCAGTTATGGCTAGGAAAGTTTTTATTCACATATTATAAAAGAGACAAATTTCATCGACGGTGAATATTTCACCCTCCTGAATTATCTTTTGCAATTCTTCACGAAACTTGGTCACAGAATCTTATCAGCACTAGCAGATTCCCCAGTTATTCTTAACGTTATGCAGTCTAGTTTGAGTTTTAAAATGGTCAAACTATCCTAAACTATCAGTAAAACTTTCACATTCCTCTTGAAATTTGGTCTCTTTCAATGAGGTAAAAATATAGAGAGCTTTTGCCTGAATATTTCCTGTACTAAGAGGTATTCTTTTTTGGTTATAAACCTCAATCCAGAGTGATAGAAGATACTCCATCTCGATCAGTAAATGGCTTCTATTTCAGGTGATCTGTATGCTTAAAGAAGCAGTAGCAACTTTTCCTTGTTCTTTGTATCCTTTGCTCTTATTTAATATAGTCCAAAATGTAGACTTGCTGTATCCCAGGTCTCACACAATCATTGTATTACTAGTGCTACTTTCATGTCTCTTAATGCTTCCAGCTTTTCGGCTTGCTACAGATTGGCGACAAAAAATTTCGCATAACATAAAAAAAAAACGTGTTAACTGAGTAATCATTCGCGTAAAGCAGGAAATGGTATCATTTCACTCAATCGTGCTAACTAATTATCGCACATATCAAATTTGCATTAAGCGGGGTTTTCCTGTAATGTTATTTACCTTGCTTGTTTGTAAAGTTGCATTTATATAACTGCGTTTGAGCCTTCTGAGTTTTTTTATTATTATTTTTATTTTTATTCAAATAATTATAATTTTATTATAATTATTTGAATGTATTTTTAATTGTGGTTACAGCTGAGTGTTTATTTTATGTTATTTATATATACTGACAGAGTGTGTCATATAACAATGGATATAGTACGTTCTTTGAATTTGACAAGAAAAATTTTGTTCGATGTAATGCCTGTAAAATGTATGCATAAGCAAATGTGAGTAGTTTGTGAGAAAAAGGAGATGGTAATTGAATATGTCAGAAATAGGTGGGTTAAGGAATGTACAGATGTTGAGCGCAAATGGGATTTCAAATCAGGGAACAAATTGCAACAGGTACTGACACTTGCTGGAAGAAATGTGAACATAATGAAGATGATAAAAGTGTAAGATGGTGATAATGGTATGAAATGTGAGAAAGGTGATACAAATGTAATAAGAGAGAGCACAGTGTTAGAAATTATGCAGCTTGACAAGTGCTTCAGAATGCCATAAGGGAGTCACAGATAAGACTACAAAAGCACTTGACGAATAGCATATAAGGTAAGAAAGGAAATTAAACATGTCAAAAAGTAAAGGAAGATACAAAAAAAGGAAAGCAGAAACGGAAGAAAAAAAAAGATACCGTTATATATGGTGATTCCAATTGATTCTCACAACTATCACTGCACAATCTCTCCACATACACAGTGTATTTTTGCTATCTATTTGAATATCTTGAGTAAAGACATAAACCATAATCTACACTCGTATAACAATATCACAACTTCCTTCCTCTAAAAAGTGAAGCTTTTTTTTAAGCACCAACTGGCCAAGACAGTGCAATCATATCAACCATCTTACACTGAGTTCCTCTTACTTATGGATCACTTGCCCACAGCACTGATTTTTATTTATTTTTTTGAATGCAATTCCCACCCATTAAAGACTGTTAGTATCATGAATGCGCTAAACAATTTTTTTTTCTATTTTTATTAATTTATATTATTATTATTATTATTATCTAAGGCCTCCAAGGAGTCAAGGACTCATCGAGGGAGGCTATAAATCACCCAAACCAGCTGTCATACCTTCCCTTAAATTCATTCACACTACATGCACTCACTACCCCTAAAGGCAAACATATTCCATTCAATCACTCTGGGAGAAAAACACAGCTCTTACTCCTTTCTTGACTGCAAATAAATTTAACTTTGCGGTATGACAGAGAAGAGTTTAGAAGGAGGGCCATAATCGCAAATGACTTTATGCGCAGGTTATACAGACGGTGTCGTGTGGAGTGAGTTTGATGGGTGAAAGAATTTGTACAAGATGGATAGCTTACATTATTATTATTATTTGACACCTCCAGGGAGTCCAAAAACTCATCGAGGGAGAGTGTGCCAACAGCATCGAACGATTGGTCCGCTTCCAACTACTAACTGCTCAAACTTACTTAACTGAGCCATTAGTAGCAGAGGCTCTACCAATCGACCAACCTTTGCCGGCAATTTACATTTGAATAGATTTGGTGTGCAAAATCAGGGTAACTAGAACTGTTAAGGAGAGGAGGAAGTGGATTTGCAGACATCAGTGAGGCAGTTGAGTGTAAGAATGTTTATAATGTGCCCGAGCCAGTATGAAGGACAAGAAATCAGAATGGGATAGTTAACCCATTGTTAGATCTGAAACGGGCAACCTCATTCTAAATGACATCACCTTTCCAGAGTCTAACAGAAGATATCCATTAAATGAGCATACTTATCATTTTGGCACAATTGAACTATGTCTTAAAAGAAATAACAACTGGCAAATTAGAATAAGAACTATTTGTATTGTAGTTAGTGTGTTTATACTTTAATGTAAATGTAAGTCAACAAAAAAGGGCTCGCATGAGAGTGATTATCAGTGAATTTCTACACGTGAAAGAATGCCAACAATTCGGTAAGAAGGGGACAAAGGTCACCCAATACTACAATAGCAGCGTAAGCGTCCGTGGGTGCTACCTCTAAGAAAACATCAAGACGCATACATTCCCGGAATTGGAAAGCCCCGTATGAAGAACGGTGAGGTCACCCAGTCGGGGACGAATCAGAAGGGCAAAAGGAGAGGTCAAACTCGGAAAGGTGGCACTCTTGGGGAGCGTATAAAACCTGCAACACAGAATTGAACCCCCCCCCCATTTTGTTTGTTCCTGTATTCTGTGTGCTTTGAGCGGCCATCGTGATTCAGTTCTTATCTTTAAGAGCTGATCTCTGAGAAATCCCAGTATGGCACTGCCACAGAGCACGGCAAATTTTGAACGTAGGCCATCGGTAAGGAATAACATTGACGTAAATCCTTAGTAAAGAAACCGAGCACCTTATCCAGGAAGAGCACGTGATTCCCACGTGGCAACAGAACCAAGGTAGCCAGAACTTCGTAAGAAAGAAGGATGCAGAAAATCCCGAAAGAACCTGAGATAGTGTAGATAAGTACTTTTACATATTCTAGCCCTTTAGAGAACTTGACTAACAGAAACGGAAGAAAGTTAACTCGAAATTTATGATAAAGATAAGCATGAAGAATTATTATATGTGTGAATGACTCTAAACCATTAGACTGAATTCTGAGAACTATTTACTGGAGATTCTGTCGTGACCTACTTGAGGGAGATTAATAATGTACCAAATACCTAGCTGGCTCCTATTAAGTTGTAAACCATATAATTGATAAGTTAAAGAAATAGTATTGTAAAGATTAAGAAATCCGTGTCTATCTAAGAATGAGAGAGTGAGAGAAACGTAAGAGTTTTAATCTAGCATTAATGTCAACTTTATCTTTGTATTGTAATTAATTATGAATTCATTAAATTTGTATGTTACCATTCATGCTTGTTTTTCTGACCATGTTGACTGACCTAGACCCTTCATAAAAATACGAACCTGGTGATCATATACATGCGCGGGGATATCCTAAGTAAGAAAGGAAAGGGGCGCACGACTGCAAAGAGACTAGAAAACCTATGGCTTCTGATTTCAAGCGAATTATTTTAGTAGCATCTGATACTCTATAACCATCCTTAGGCTGAGTTTGACTCTGTCCTTAAAGCCCAGGCTGGTGCAGGAAATAAATTTGTCTGAGCGAATGTGGATGACTTACAGAGATCAGGGAATAGATATTTTCTGGGGGGCACAAAATTTAGAAATTGTCAGGTAAGCAGTAAGATCATATACTCAAGATAGCAGACAGAGGCCAACATATGTAATAAGGTAAAGGAAAGAGTAGTGACCACTAAATCAAATAGCATTATACAAAGGGGAGATAAAAACCAGACGTAACACCATTCTGATGTCCCAACGCCTATCTTGATAATGCATCAAGATAGGGGTGGGACAAATGAACCTCTGTATTTCATGTATACAATTGCCAGGAGTATTAAGAACAAGAAGGAAGAATTTTTGGCCTTGGTTGTCTCTTCCTGGCGACAGGTTATCGGCATTAGTGAAACATGGCTGACAAAAGATGATATAGTTAGTTGGATAGAATGTGTAGGATGTAGTGTGTTCAGGAGGGACAGAGAGAATAAAATGGGGGGGGGGGGGGTTATTGATGATAGCTGATGAACTGCAACCAAGGAGAATAGAAGTTGTATTGCAGGATAGTGAAGAGCTAATTTGAGGCTAACGGAACAAAATGTACAGTTGGGTGCTGCTATAGACCAGATGATGGAACAGATGGTGGAGATAGTATGCATAGGCAAATTGATGAAATGAGTGGAAGGAGGGTAATTGTTATTATGGGGGATTTCAACTATGGTAACACTGATTGGAAGGAGGAGAGGACACATGTGAGGAAGGAGGATTTTATCCAATTACTGAGGGATAACTAACTGAGACAGCATGTAATGGAAAATAATAGGGGTTCGAGAGTGCTTGACCTAGTAATAGCATCTGAGAATTTGACTGTAATGAATATGACCATGTTGCCACCTATTGGTGAGAGTGATCATAGGGTCTTGACCTGGGAGGTGGCTAAATGTGTGAAATTTTTGATTAAGACAGGGTACATGTGGAATTACTGTGCTGGCAAGTATGACAACCTTAGGAGATTCCTTGGTTCAGTGCCATGGCACTGAACCAAGGGCTGGATGTTGATAGGGCATGGGGAGTGGTCAGGGAGCATTTGCAGGAGGTTATGGCTAACTGTATACCTAGAGTCCGAATAGTAAATCAAGTAGGGGTTAAATGGATGAATAACACCATTAAATTTGAGTTGCAGAAAAAGAAACAACTGTGGAAGGAATTTAAGGAGAAAGGTGACCCGCGGGCACATGAAAGGTATAAAGCACAGGCCAGAAAGGTAACGAGTGTGGTGAGAAAAGCAAAAATGGATTATGAAAGGAAATTAGCCATGCATGCTAAAGAGAATCCCAAGCAGTTCTTTCAATATGCTGCTAGTAAAAGAAAAACTGTACAAGGCAGAATGATTTTAAGGAACGGCGATGGTAGGGAGGTCACTAAATCAGTCGATATAGTGGTATTACTGAGTGAGCACTTTGCAAGAGTATATCCAGAGTAAATTCAGGTGGTGACGTTGAAGGAATGAAGGAACCATTAGTTTATATGGGAATTGTGGTGAATGAAGCAGAGGTGAATAGTATTACAGAATCTTGATTTTAATACATCTGTGGGATTGGATGGTATATCAGCATGGGTCTTACGTGAAGTGGCTAAAGAATTGTCAGTGCCCTTGACCTTATTGTTTAATCTGAGTGTTGGGTCTGGTTTAGTCCCAAAGGGGTGGAAAGAGGGGAAAATATAAGGAGGACTGGAAAGTAATCAATTTTTTTAACTACATTTTTAATATAAATTTTATTAAAGAAAAAAATTAACATTATTCAATTATATAATCGCCATCATTAATTATAACCTTATTCCAATGATCTACTAAGTTTAGAATTCCTTTTTTGAAAAAAGTTTTTTCTTTGGAGGCAAAAAATGATATCAAACTCCTTTGTACATCATCTTGCAAACGGAAGGTTTTATTTCTTATGCTGTGTTCTAAGGACCTGAATAAGTGATAGTCATAGGGGCAATATCCGGCGAACATGGAGGATGTGGTAGAAGTTCCCGTCCTAACTGCCTAATTTTTTCTCAAGTCATTCTTGCAGAATGTGGTTTTACATTATCTTGCTGCAAAATTACTCCTTTTCGATTGACAAGCACAGGATGTTTGATTAACAATGCTTGATGTAGTCGCTTTAATTGTTCACAGTAGATGGCTGCTGTAATAGTCTTACATTGTTCCATGAATTTGTAATGAATAATTCCATGAATATCACACCAAACGGACAACAGAACCTTTTGTGGATGAAGTCGATCTTTAGGTGTTGGAATTGGAGTTTGATTTGGAGAATGCCACTGTTTTTCGTGTTTAATATTCTTATACAGTACCCATTTTTCGTCACCAGTTACGAGTCATTCCAAAAAGGGGTCATTTTGTTGTCTGGTCAACAATGAATTGCAAATCATCCGTCTCTGTGGTTTATTGTTGTCTGACAGTAGGAGAAAGTAGTCAAGGGAAAAATACAGGAATGGATTGATGAAAATGAGATACTGTATGGGGGACATCATGGTTTTGTGAAGGGTAGATCATGCCTCAGTAATTTGCTCAGGTTTTATAACACAGTGACGGATGAACTGGATAAGGGTAATGGGTTTATAGTTATACTGCTGGACCTGGCTAAGGCCTTTGACAAGATACCACATGGAAGTCTAATCCATAAACTGCAAGAAGTCTAAGCCATAAACTGCAATATATGGGAATGGATATAGGGTTGGTGAGATGGATAGGATGGTGGTTGATGGAGAGATACCAGAGAGTAGTTTACTCAGGAGTAGAGTCCAAAAGACGGCCTGTGACTAGTGGTGTGCCGCAGGGTTCTGTTCTTGGACCGCTGCTGTTTAATTTGTTCATTAATGATATAGGGAAGTATCTGAGAGGAATGGTTCATTTGTTCGCTGATGATGCTAAGTTGGGTAGGGCAATAGTGAATGCAGAAGGTGTCAAAATTTTACAGGATGATTTGGATAGATTGGAAGTTTGGACTAAGGAGAATGGATGTCAATTTAATGTGGCAAAATGTAAGGTTATGCATTTTGGGGTGAAAAGTTAGCAGCAGTATATCACATTGGTGGAACTGTACTCTAGAAGATCGATGAGGCCAGGGACTTGGGAGTGTTGGTGGATAGGGAGTTGAAGTTTAGAGGGCACATTGCAAAAGTGGCTAAATCAGCTCATCAAATCACTTGGATGCTGAAGAATACTTTGACGAGCAAAGATAAGCAAGTTATTGTTCCTCTGTATCGAGCCTTGATAAGACCCCATTTTGATTACTGTGCCCGGATCTGGTCACCTAGGTTTCTTCTTGATGGCGAGGAGGTTGAGAGAATCCAGAGGCGAGTGACCAAGATGATAGCAGGGCTATGGAATGAACCTTATGAAAACAGGTTGAAGATTTGTGGGTTTTGCAGAAATCGGTTGATAGGCAGAAAAGGAGAGATATGATTCAGACATTCAAATTGCTGAAGGGTTTCTATAGGATTAATTCAGAGGATATTTTTGAGAACAGGGTTGGTGGTGGGAGGACTAGGGTTTACATCCATGGAAGCTGGGCAAGAGTGTGGTTAGTAAGGGTGTTAGAGCTGGGTTTTTTACTTTTAGAGTGGTGAATGAGTGGAATAAGATGCTTGAGTCTGTTGTGGATGAGTTCAAGTGAATGAGTTCAAGGCAAAGTGTGATAGATACTGTGTGAATGTCAAATAGTTGTGATGAACATGATGTTTAGGACCTCCCTCGATGCATCTAAGGACTCCTTGGAGTTGCCTGTAATAATAATAATAATAATAAAAAACCTCCATGGATGCCTCTGTGTTCTCTCCCCACCTATAATGAAAAATTTCATCTGATGATATCCTATAATACACATTCAAAAGTTTATAGACCTCTATCATAACACCCCTTTTTCTCCTATTAACTAGTCTACAATCCACATACAATCTGTCCTCATAATCTAAATCCCATAATATGGATATAATCTTTGTAACTTTTCTTTGCACCCTTTTCACAGCTTCTTTATCCCCTTGAAATCTGGGACACCAAATCTATGCATAATAATCCAGGTGTGGTCTTATTAAAGCCTTATAAAGATATAAATGACTTCCTTATACTTAGATGTCAAGGTTTGCTTCAACATCGCAATTATCCACTGAGTTATATTTGTGACTTTTGCTAGGTGACATTTAAACTTCAAATTCCTAATTCACCAATACACCGAGATCCCTTGCCTCCACAGTTTCTTATTGCTGCATAATCCTGCTAATATAATATGCCACTGGAAATCTAATCATGCCAAAGTGCATAACTTTACACTTACTAACATTAAACTGCCAGCCATTTTCGTTTGCCCAAATTTCCAGCCTATTCAAATCATTTTGTAAGTGCTGTATATCAGTAGCATCTATTGCCTTGATACTGCCTATCTTCGCATCACCAGCAAACAACTGCACATCTGATGTTAGACTCTGCCTGATGTCATTAATGTACAGATTGAACAATAATGGCCCCCAAGGACTGAATCCTGAGGTACACCAATGGCCACATTAAATCTGGCGGATTCACACCCACTGTATAACTACTTTTTGATATCTGTCTGTCAACCATCCCCTGATCCAAGTCAAGAGTTTATATTCCAATCCCATATTCTCGTTTATGCAACAGCCTTTCGTATGGTATCCTATCAAATGCCTTAGAAAAATACAACATTATCATAGTGTATCCATTCGCTTTATCCAACTTGGCTGTAAGATTGTTATGAAATATGAGCAAATTGCTAAAACATGACCTTCCTTTAGTAAACCCATTCTGCTCCTTGCAGAGTATAGCTTGTTTGTCTACCCATTTCTGTATGCGAGTTCTTACCAACTTCTCTAAAATCTTGACTACCACGCCAGAGATACTGACAGGTTGGTAGTTAGACACATCAGTTTTTGCACCACCCTTGTACAATGGAACTATCATACATTCCTTCCATTCCTGAAGTATTTTTCCTGAGCAGACTTAAGTTATACATGTGAAAGGCCTAGCCAATTCAGTTGAACATTCCTTTAGCAAACGGGCTGATATTCCATCTCTCCCTATAGACAACTTTTTATCCAGGTTATGCAACAGCTCTTCAACCTAATTTTCATGAACCTCTAACTTTTCATCCAATGTAGCAGTAGCACTGTGCACCATGTTACATACACCTGGTTGATATATCTTAGTAAAGTGAGCACTCATTAACTGAACAATTTCATTAGTTTCCAACACTCGAGTACCATCTGCATTCAATAAAGTTATTCTTTTACATTCATTCTTTCTTTTGCTTGTGGCATAACGATAAAATTTTTTTGGATTGCCTTTAGTTTGCATGCCCAATTTCTTTTCATACTCCAATTTAGCTTTCAGTACAATACTCATTACTTTTCTGGCCTGAGCTTTATATATTTCATAACTCCTCTTACTCTTATTCTCACAATATTCTTTCCACGTCATCATCTTCTTTTTCTTGTGGATCTCTTGCTTAATAAGATTGCACATCCATTTCACTCTGAACTTATTTATTTTGTGAACACTAGGGATACATTCAGATACCACTTTATTTAAGCACTTTTTCAAAGATTCCCATGCATTGCTGACATTTTTCCCATTCAGTAACTGATACCATGGGACCAAAGATAGCATTCTCCTAAGTTGATCATAATTTCCAGCTTTGTAGTTCAGCATGTAACTACAAAGTTACATGCTGAACTTTGTTTTAATTGTAGCATCAATACAATTAGATACTTACCAAGAAAGCACAGCACGATCACTGTCTTCAATCAGCGGTAAAATAGCCATATTCCTAACAGACCCTTTCTGAAGCTATGAGCAAATCCAACACTCTTTGACCTCAAGTTCCTTCTTTCACATGCTGCTGGAGAAAATTGTCTCACAACAATTCGATAAATTCCTCTTCTTTCTTATCATGAAATTTCTCCTCATGAGATCTTCTATTCAATCAATGTTTGGAAAATTAAAGTCACCCATAATGATCATTCGTTTGGTACCCATAAGGCTAAATTGGCAATGCATTTCTTTGTCCTCTGCAACTGAGCGCAAGTATGTAGCAACATCCCACCATATATTTCATTCTGTTAACCTCCACTTCACACTAGAAGATAGACTCAAACTCATTGCTACATGGGACATTGTTATCATCATTGCTTTTTTGTGTTTCTACCCTAACTGGACTTAAGTCATCTGATATCATTAGTAGTACTCCTCCTCTTTTCTGTCATTCCTAAAAATAGTATACCCATTACACTCGATCCCACTTACTATATCTGATTCTGATAGCCATGTTTCACCAATGCCAACAATCTTAGGCCACATCGTATTCAATAAAGCAACGAACTCAACCTCATTGTTTCTAATGCTCCTGGCATTTGTGTGTAGACATAATAATTTACAACCTCGTCTATTCTTATAATTAGATATGTAATCTAATTTGGTCTTGTTCTAGAATTTTCTCTTTTCCATCCCCAGACATACTTAAAAGCTCTGAACCCAAAGCATATTTTTCCACCCCTTCACCACATACATAACCCTGTTCGAAGACATTCATATCTTTATCACGTTTGCATACCATAGCTGAACTTTCACGCACTTGATGATCTAGTTTCCTAGATGATCTAGACTCTCTGCATTACTTCTGGGGGACTGCAGTCCCCCAGAAGTAATTTCTCCAGGCTCCTGATGCCAAATGAAGTCAACTGGAGGCCATCCTTAACAAGTCTTTTCTGCCATCAAACACACTCCACACATCTAAAAACTCGCATCGATATCTTCTACACAGCTTGCATGTGAAATCATTTGCTATCATCACCCTCCTAAACTCAGTACTGTCATATCTGGATAGCAATCCTAAAATTTTTACTCTCTCTCATTTCTTTCTCACTTCTTCCTACAGACCTTTCATATCTTCTCTCATACTATATTTGTCACTACTTAAATTATTAGCACCTACCAGAATTACAATCTCTTTTACTTTTCTTTTTTGCTTTTCAATTACATCTGTCATATTTTCAATTTTTGTCCCCAGGAAACTAGAAGTGGTGACTACCTCGGTAAGCGCAAATTTTAAGATTGAGTCACCATACCACATCACCTCTTTTTTCTTAGATTTTAACTGACTTACCTTGTTGTTATTAATATTATGATTACCAAGTTCAGTACTTTCCTGTTCTTGTTCTGATCCTTTTTCTTATCATGTCTAAGTTTAGTCAAACTTTTTTCCCACCTTTCCCAATTCTCTGGTCGATTTTCTAATAATTTCTTTTAATCAAGATATTTCTAACGTCAACTTATCCTAGGATAAATCATCATCATCACTGCAGCAGTACTTTTGTTCATCAGGGCAAATGCTCTCCTCAGTAGTAAGAACTAGAGCTTTAGATAATGCCTTGTTAAGACGAGTTTTTCAGCGCCATTCTTAAAAGTAGTAAAAACTAATAATATTTCTGCAATTATGTTATAAAATGCTGTTGTATAATAATTATGCTAAAAAGCTACAATAATATACTAAAAATACACAATTAAATCTAAGAAAACACTTAATAAATCAACAAAATCACAGAACTTTCAGAAGCTTTCTAACAGCACATCTTTTCACCTGATAGTCTCAACACCAGATGACTATATGTATTTTTAAATTCATTTTATTCACTTAAATTCACCTCCTTAATGGTAGGGGCCAAACTAAGAGAGATAACCTGGTCCTCCAGGTTACCAGTTTGCATAAGGTTGGTTTCATTACCAAGTAAAACTTTTCTACAACTCAGACACTTCAACTGGAAAATTCATCAGACAGAAACAATGAAAAATGAACAAGAAAAGATAAAGACAAAATATCAGGAACAACATAACAACAAAGGAATCAGAATTGGTAAAACAACTAAAAACTAAAAATATTAATGTCACCATGATAACAGAAACAAAAAAGTAATTAAAGGGAACAAAAAATATAGATGGCTTTACTATGCTATATAGCGGAGTGGACCAACATATCATAGCTTTTAGTGATGTGGCCATTTTAATCAATAATAAATGGAAAATAGAATACGAAAGTACAACTTTGTAAATGATGAAATATATTATAACAAACAGAAGCTATTTAAATATCATAGGAGTACATGCTCCTGAAAAAGGCAGTTAAGCACCTCCGTAGCGCAATTGGAAGAACGACGGTCGGTACATTGTGCCCTTTGATTGGAAAAAGGCCTAAGTTCAATTCTCATCATGACGGGAGGAATCTTTATGTGGGCTTTTTTTCAATTGAAGATGACTTAGCCGATCTCATACGAAGGTAGCAGGGATTTTTCTCCCGGACACTTGGGTTTTTCATCCCACATACAGACAAATCGGCTTTCAGGACATGCAATTTACAGACAAAAAATACTGCTGGTGGTGGTGGGTGATAGATGGCAGTGGTGTAGATGATGATGATGGATGGTAGAGACTGTGTTGTAGAGTAGATGCCCTCCCTCGATAAGTCTTTGAACTCTTTGGAGGTGTCACGAAATAATAATAATAAAAAAGAGGATTTCAAACAATTTTATGAGGAACTACAAAAAACAGTTATATAAATGTAATAAAAATTATTATATAATAATAGTAGGAGATCTTAACACTGGAGTTGGAAATAATTCAATCCCAAATGTCTTAGGAAAATATGGAATAATTTGCATGAATAACATTTTGTTATTCATGCAATGTTGTTAAAACTATTAAGACTTCTGTACTTTCAGTAATTTTAAAATAACCAATACTTATTTTTAACAAAAAAGAATATAAATAAATATACTTGTAATGGCAGAGGAACAAGATCTGATTATATCATTACTAATCAGAAACTACCCTCCACGTGTGAGATGTGCATGTTCACAGAAGAAGTGAAATTTTTTCAGGTCATTATTTAGTAGTCTCTAAAATAGAAATACTAGTGAAATGGAGAATGTACGAAATAGAACAAATATACAAAGTATATCTATTAAAAGAAGAAAGCATTAGAATGCTATAACAATCACGATTAACAGATTACCTAAAAGAAGCCCAAATCAGTGAAAATATAGAAGAAGAAGAATGGAAAAGTTTAATAAAGTTAATCCATAAAGCAGCCTATAATAAATTTAGTTTAATCCTTTATCCAAGTGTGTGCAACACAAAGTTTGCGCCTGAAAGTATCTTCAGGACTTTGTATGTTCAAAAACATACAAAGGAAACAGAAGAAATATACAATATACATAGTACAGAAAGCTCACCAAGATTTTTGGAATAGATTTATTAATAAAACAGAAGAAGATATACATGGAAGACAAGACATAGCCTACAAAATATTAAAGAAATTAAACAATGAAGAAAAAGATACAGCACAAATCATCATTAATACAAGAGAAACAATAGATAGAACATTATAAGAATTTATGATATGACCCAAATTTAATAACGGAAAATAATAATGAAGAAATAAAAATAAAAGTATCAAAAAATAGAAAAACATGGGAATATAACAAAGATCTGTATTTAATAAATTTAGTTTAATCCTTTATCCAAGTGTGAGCAAACAAAGTTTGTGCCTGAAAGTATTTTCAGGATTGAGTTAAGGTGGTACAACACCAGGGCAACTCGTTGCAAAGGTGGAGCAAGCTACCAACACTCCTACCTCAGTATCTCCTATAATGCAAAACACATCTCCTTGCGGATATGTCTGATGTTATGCATTAAGGGAAGGGCCACTACCCAGACTAGTTTTGACCTTTATTGAGGTCTCTTCAGTGGGCGCCAGGCCCAAGTGGAGATATCAGGATCAGGAGAAGCATTAGCAGGTCATCTCTACCTATAGGAATTACCAATTGGTGTGCCACCCTCTTTTAATAATTTACTCTGGATTTAGAGAAAGATGTTGAAAGTTTATTTTTTACTTGGTTAGAGTATAATAAATTTAGTTTAATCCTTTATCCAAGTGTGAGCAAACACAGTTTGCGCCTGAAAGTATTTTCAGGACTGGGTTAAGGTGGTACAACACCAGGGCAACTCGTTGCAAAGGTTTCAACGTTGCAAAGGTTTCAGGTGCAAACTTTGTTTGCTCACACTTGGATAAAGGATTAAACTAAATTTATTATACTCTAACCAAGTGAAAAATAAACTTTCAACATCTTTCTCTAAATCCAGAGTAAATTATTAAAAAAGGGTGGCACACCAATTGGCAATTCCTATAGGTTGAGATGACCTGCTAATGCTTCTGCCTGATATCTCCACTTGGGCCTGGCTCCCACTGAAGAGACCTCAATAAAGGGCGAAACTAGTCTGGGTAATGGCCCTTCCCTTAATGCATAACATTAGACATATCCGCAAGGAGATGTGTTTTGCATTATAGGAGAAACTGAGGTAGGAGTGTTGGTATCTTGCTCCACCTTTGCAACGAGTTGCCCTGGTGTTGTACCACCTTAATCCAGTCCTGAAAATATTTTCAGGTGCAAACTTTGTTTGCTCACCTTGGATAAAGGATTAAACTAAATTTATTATACTCTAACCAAGTGAAAAATAAACTTTCAAAGATCTGTATTTAAGTTTTGTAGATCTAGAAAAGACATATGACAAGGTGCCAAGAGAAAACCTATTCAAAACAATAGTTATATGGGTCAATGGGGCATTATATCAAGCAATACTTAGTTATTTGAATCATAAGTCAGCAGTTAGAATTGACAAGGATGTGCATTATCCCCCTCTGTTATTCATTATCTATGTAGATCACATTAAAAAATAAAGTGGTATTAAACCTGAAATCAAAATTGGAGATGTTAATCTCAGCTCTTTACTGTATGTGGATGATGTTATACTTCTAAATAAATCTGGTATCCAAGTCTGCAAGACTCCCTGACTAAACTGAATTACTGTAATAATAAATTTGGTACAAAGGTCAACAATAACAAGTCAAAGACAATGAAAATAGACAGAAGCCTTGAAAATATCAACTGCATTGTGAATGGAGAACCTATAGAGCAAGTAAAACATTTCAACTACCTAGGCACAATTTTTAGTGAAGATGGTAAATTAAATATGGAAATAGACAACAGAATCAACAAAGCGGTATTAGGAAGTCAAATGAATAAATTTATATGGAATAAGAGAGAAATTAATCAAAACACTAAATTAGCTGTATACAAGACAGTGCTCAAACCAATTTTCACTTATGGATCTGAGAGCTGAGTTAGAAATAAAACACTTGACTAGAAGACCACAGATATGAGAGTTCTGAGAAAGATTAGGGGATGTGAACAGATGGCATCAATAGCAATATCATATTAAAAATGGGGATATTAGGAAAGAACTTGACATTGCCAGCATTCAGGAATGTGTTAGCAGATCCAATCTCAGGTGGTATGGTCACTTAAATAGAATGGAAGAGGAAGGATTTGCAAAAACAAGTGTTCTCTGCCAGGTTGGCAGGTAAAAGACCAAGAGGAAGACCAAGATATAGGTGGATTGATATGGTAAAAAGTGCCCTAGAAGATAGAAATATAAGATCTGATAATGTTGAAGTCTTGAAAGGTAACAGATTGATTTGGAGGAAAATTGTAGACAGGAAGTTAGTAATTATGCGAGTTTTCATGTAGTAGTACTACCATATCCTGTACACCCCTTGAGGGTGCATGTCAGGAATTTGATGATGAAAAATAGAAAATAATCAACCAGATTAGATGGCATAAATACAGAGCTTTGGAAATATGGAGGAGAATATTTACATCACAGATTCTTAAAATTAATAAATAACTGTTGGAGGAAATGCGAGGTTCTATCAGAAGGTTAAAAGCTTAGGTTATATCTATATTTAAGAAAGGAGACAGCGATGATTGTGGAAATTACAGAGGAATATGCTTATTAAATACAGGTTACAAAATTTGCAGTAAAATCCTTAATAAAAGAAATATTGCAAACAGAAGAACAAAATGACTTCAGATGTGGAAGATCGTATAGACTATATTTATGTGTTAAAACAAATTTTTGAAAAAAGACGAGAATTTAATTTAGACTCATATGGTCTTTATAGATTACGAGAAAGCTTTTGATAAAATACACAGAGGAAAAAATATGAATATAATGAAAAAACAAACAAGTATATCCGTTACATTTGGTACAAGCTATACAAAGTTTATATAAAGATACAAAAATACAGTTACAGTTAGATAATAAATTGAAAGAAGAGATCGAAATAAATCAGGGTGTCAGACAGGGATGTAGCTTATCTCCAACTCTATTCAATATACATATATATAGATGAGATGATTAAAATATGGAAACCAACAATAAAACAAAATATCCAGTTAACCAGAAGAACTGTCATCAATACAATGCTGTATGCAAATGACCAGATTATATTACAAGACAACGAAGATGACCTTCAAAATCATTTTAGAATTAAACAAAATAAGCCAACAATACAATTTAAAAATTTCACAAAAGAAAACAAAAGTCATGGCATTTAAAGGTCGGGATCATGTTAGATAAAAAAAAATTAGCTACAGAAAATAAAATAATAGAACAGATGACAGTTAAATTATTTAGGCTGCACAACAACATAGCTAAAAGATAAAGATATAGATGAAAAAATAAAGAAATTTCAGAAAACTGAATAAAAAAGCAAGATGAGAAACTAAACTAAAATTTTATAAAGTAAAAGCCACTCCATTATATGGTTCAGAAACACAGACGGTTAAAAAGAAAAATGAAAGTAAAATACAAGCTACAGAGATGAGATATTTAAGAACAATTAAAGGATGCACAAAATTGGACCATATAAGAAACGAATATATCAAAAAAGAACTAGATATAACATAAATGAAAAGTTCAAGAAATATAGAGAAATGGAAAAAACACCTATAGATGGAAAGATATCAGATATGGTGGTGGATAGATATAGACTAAAGAGAGAAAGAGAGGCAGGGGGGGGGGACCAGTGGACCAAGAACAGGCAAAATGCCTAATCCATCAAGAGAAGAAGTTCGATCTTTACATATCTGTTTGATATCCATTACCACCAGGCTGGCAAATGTCTTACTGGTATTTGCATCCATGTTCTTACCAATGGATATACGAGGGGGGGGGGGCTCTGAAATGTTCTGATAAACACCTAGAACAAAATATTTTTTCACATCAAAATTTTTTTTTTCATATAGAAAATGTTTTTTTTCATATAGAAAATGTTTTTTTTTCAGAAAATATCTTTTCTTTTAGGATATATATATATATATATATAAAGAAGACAGAAAATTAATTTTTGTTCTAGGTGTTTATCAGAACTTTCCAGACTCCCCCTCGTACATATCATGGTAGGGAGATTAATTATACCCACAATCCTTACTTTCCAATGTGATTCCTCATCATCATCATCATCAAATTCCTGCCATGTACCCTCAAGGGGTGTACAGGATATGATAGTACTACATGAAAAAAATTACATCATTATTAATTTCCTATCTACAATTTTCCTCCAAATCAGTCTGTTACTTGTCAACACTCCAATATTATCAGATCTTATATTTCTATCATCTAAAGCACTTTGTACCGTATCAATCCACCTATATCTTGGTCTTCCTCTCGGTCGTTTTCCTGCCAACCTGGCTGAGAACACTTGTTTTGCTAATCTTTCCTCGCCCATTCTGTTTAAGTGACCATACCACCTGAGATTAACTCTGCTAACGCATTCCTGGATGCTGACAATGTCAAGTTCTTTCCTAATATCCTCGTTTTTAATATGATACTGCCATTGATGCCATCTGTTCACGCCTATAATCTTTCTCAGGACTCTCATATCTGAAGTCTCTAGTCTTTGGTCAAGTGTTTTACTTCTGACCTAGCTCTCAGATCCATAAGTTAAAACTGGTTTGAACACTGTCTTGTATACAGCTAATTTAGTGTTCCGACTAATTTCTCTCTTATTCCATATGAATTTATTCAATTGACTTCCCACCATACCAGCTTTGCTGATTCTGTTGTCTATTTCTATATTTAATTTACCATCTTCAGTAAAAATCGTGCCTAAATAGCTGAAATGTTTTACTTGTTCCACAGGTTCTCCATTCACAACGCAGTTGACATTTTCAATGATTCTGCCTATTTTCATTGTCTTTGTCTTTTTATTGCTGACCTTCATACCATATCTATTACAAGAGCTATTCAATTTAGTCAGAGAATCTTGCAGACTTGTAGCGGATTTATTTAGAAGTATAACATCATCCGCATAAAGCAAAGAGCTGACATTAACATCTCCAATTTTGATATCATGTTTAATACCACTTTCCTTCATAATGTGATCCATATAGATAATGAATAACAGAGGGGATAATGTACATCCTTGTCTCACACCAGATTTAACATTAAACCATCTTCCTGTACTTCCTTCAATTCTAACTGCTGACTTACAACTCAAATAAAGACTAAGTATTGCTTGATATAATGTCCCATTGACACCATATAACTGCAGCGTATTGAATAGCTTCTCTCTTGGCACCTTGTCATATGCCTTTTCCAGATCGACAAAACTTAAATACAGATCTTTGTTATATTCCCATGCTTTCTCGACTATTTGTCGTAAAGTGAAGATCTGATCCTGACAGCCTCTATTTGGCCTGAATCCAGCTTGTTCTTCACCAAGCTTTTCTTCCACAATTCTTCTCAACCGTTTCTCAAGTATACTTGCATAGATCTTGCCAGGAACACTCAGTAGGGAAATACCTCTGCAATTCTCACATGCAGTTTTATTTCCCTTTTTATATATGGGTACTATGAGAGCTCTACTCCAATCATCGGGAATTCGTCCCTCTGTCCAGGCTTTCTGAACTATGCAGTGCAGCCACTGTAAGACTCTTATACCACCATACTTCAGCATTTCTGGTCGAATATCATCTACTCCTGCTGCCTTTCCACATTTCAAGCCTTTGATGGCTTTTTCTACTTCAAGTATGGATATGTATTCCTGACTGCATGCCTGGTCAGTGTTTTTTACCACTGTGCTGTCATCACTGCTTGTTTCATTTAGCAGTTTTTCAAAGTAATTACTCCATACTTCAAGGATATCTTTTTCTCCCGTTTTCATGTCACCTTTATCATCTCTAATTCCTTTTATAGCACTCTTTCCTCCATTCTTAAGCTTCTTCAACAACCTCCAGAATATTTTGCCACCTTCTTGATATTTATTTTCTATATTCTTGCCAAAGTCCTCCCATGACTTTTGTTTAGCTAGTTTTACACAGTGTTTAGCATTCTTGCATTTGTCTCTATATTCTCTAAGAGCACAAGCTGACTTATTTGACAGGAACTTTTGGTATGCTTTCTTCTTTTCCTTCACTGCCTCTTTAACCTCCTGTGTCCACCAGGGAGTTCTGATTTTTTTATCCTTACAAACAACCTCACCACATGCCTCTCTGGCAGAATCAATCAATGTTTTCTTCAGAGTTTGCCACTGAATCTCCAAGGTTTGATTCCTGTTCTCAAACTCTTTCATTTTCCCTTCTATAATCTTTGTGTATTTTAGTCTACAGCTTGCATCTGAGAGCTGCTCAACTTTTATTCGCTTTAAAACTTTTTTAAATGTTATTCTTTTCAATATGAAATTCAATTTTATCCTGCTCAAGACTAAATAGTGATCACTTCCGATTTCAAATCCTCTGTACACTCTGGTGTTCTGCACCAGGGAGAAAACATCACTATCAACAATAACATAGTCAATGAGACTTTTCTTATTCCTAGCCTCTTCTCTCCATGTGAATTTGTGCACATTTTTATGTTGGAACATGGTGTTAGTAATAACCAGTCCATGTCCTGAGCAGAAATCCAACAGATATTTGCCATTATTATTAGCTTTGCTCTTTTCTCCAAATTTTCCCAAAATATTTTTGTATGTCTCACAATCATTTCCTACTCTGCTATTTAGTTCCCCAACAAGGACCAACTTTTCATTTTTCATTGTGTCAGTTGCTTTTTCTAAAGCTTCAAAAAATTCCTCCACTTCTACCTTAGTAGAACCTTCTGTGGGACCATAGGCACAAATAAGTCTCATTGTCCAGTTCCCCATTCTCATATTTGCCCACATTACTCTACTTGAGACTGACTGCCATTCAAGAAGATTAGCCTCGTATTTTGTGTTGAATACTATGGCTACACCTTCTTTTCCTTGATTGTCATTGCCTGAATATAACATTTTGTATTTATTGCTCAGAAAGATCTCACCAGTTTTGGTCTTTTTTGTTTCAATCACCCCTATTATGTCGATCTGGTACTTATCTAATTCCTCAGCTAGCTCCATTTCTTTGCCATTCAGGCTTCTTACGTTGATAGTACCGATCTTTAACTCTGGTGATGTTGAGTTGGGGTTTATTTTCAGATTTGTTCCATGTGATTCCTTAACTTAAATTTTCTACCAACTAAAATATCCAAATCCTTGAATGTGTAAAATTTTTCTAATACCTAGTCCATTCAGCTTACATCCATCATAAAATTTGCATTCGTTCATATTAAATTTTATATCCCACTTCCTTGTGCATTCTTCAAATTTTCAAATATCTTTTAATGTGGCTTCCATCCACAAAAAATTTATTTGCAAACCTACAGTACATTCATACTGTGGGTGAGCTAAGGATCTTTTTTTCTATTGATTTTATATTTCTTTTTAATTTTTATTATAGCCTGAAAACACTGCTCTAGGAACCAGACATGGAACTTTTCAATTCCTAATGACTTCATCACAAAAAATGTAAACAGATTTGTCACAACTGATCTTTTATTCCTAATGATGTTTTCCATTACTTGATAAATAACACTAATAAGATGCCATGAACAATAATTCTCAATATTCTTCTTCATTGCATTAAATATCATTTAATGCAATGAAGAAGCACTCTTATTATTATTATTATTCCTAACACCTCCAAGGAGTCCGAAGACTCATCACAGGAGGACACCTACAACTGTCTCAACAATTACACCGAACCTCTACTACAATCATCTCCATCAACGGCATCTACCGCCCATCTCCACCACCACCACAACTAGTATTTTTTGTCTATAAATTGTGTGTTCTGAAGGGCTGATTTGTCTGTATGCAGGATGAAAAACCTGAGTTTCCGGGAGAAAAACCCTGCTACCCCCCCTTATGAGATCGGCTAACTCATACTTATGACATGAACTAATCCTTACAACTTTCCAATCAAAAGATATTCTTTCCTATTTTAGCAATTCAATGAATATGATCAAAAGCAGATCTAAACCTATATAACTACAGAAGATATATCATTCCTACCTTTCAATCTGATCAACTGCCAAATGATTTAAGATATCAACAATTGCCCCCCCCCTCCTCCATTATTATGTGTATGTAAATACTGATCAGTCAAGCAGTATTTCCTTGCAATTTTTTCACCTAATATGTATAAAACATCTTGCTAAATAAAGCTGTGAATCAAACGACAATACTGCCAGACTAAATAAATGTATAACAGTATCACAACTTCCTCCTACAAGTGAAACTTCTTATAATCACCAACAGGCCATGACAGATGAAATAAATTAACCATCTCACATCCCAAATCCACATTATTTCAACAATAACATTAATTTTGCCATCCAAAATATGGATGATGTATAAATACATCATGGTTTATCAGTTATGATGTGTGAATCCATCAATTATTAAATTATGAAACCACAGCTGGATCATTTACTTATGGTTTGGTTTGGTTTATAGTTTATTTGGCACAAAAACAACAAAGGTCATACTGTGCCATACTAAAGGTTACAACATTAGCATTTACAGAAAATTTAAAAACAATATGTCTGTACAACAATCTAGTTTCACTAAGCAGCATCCTCAATCTCTAGGTAAACAGAACTGCTGCAGAGGGCACAGCAACAACACACAAGGTCAGAGGTTATTACAGTAGTGCAAAAATAGTTACAATGTAAGTTAATACATAATATACAAAACACTAAGTCAAGGTATGCAGTATCTACATATATGTAAAATTATAACAGATGCCTTTATAGCAGTACAAAAATAGGTAAAAAAAAGGGATTATTATACAATATGCATGAATGAAAATTAAATTTAGCAATGCAGTAGAAACAGAATTTAGAATACATATAAACAGAATTACTGGAAAGTACACAAATAGGTAAGATGTCCTACAGCACTACATGATTATTCAAAAAATAAAGTAGTAAATAAGATGCATACACAAAATGTATGTTAAGTGATGCAGTATCTACATATAAACAAAATTACTGCAGAGGTTTCAGCAGTACACAAATAGATAACTATAGGTTAACATATGTATATACAAAACATGTCAAGGAAAGCAGTGTCTACATCTAGTAAGATTACAACAAACATTATTATACCAATATTTAAAGATTCAGAAAGGAATTATTATACAGCATTGATGCATAAAATTTAAATTTAGCATTATGGTATTTACATATTAACAAAATTACAGCAGGGTGATACAAATATACAAGATCAAGCAGGTCCCATGGTAATACATAATTGGTCAGATTTAACCTATCGTAATTTAACCTATAGGTTAAAAAATATATATGTATAAAATAATATATATATATTATAATTTTTTTTGGTCAAATGGGTTTGTACAAATTAATTCTTTCTAAAAAATTAAAAACATCATGCAATTTGCCTCAGTGTATATGGCTTGTATATACATTGAGAGAAATTTTCATCTATCTAAACTGGTTAGATAGGTGAAAATTTCATTCCTCTCTCGTGTAAATTTTTGACAATCTACCAGAATATGATGAATAGTGAGATGTGTGTTGCATGTTTCACATATAGGAGGGTCGTCAGCTCTCAGTAAATGAGAGCTGATGAGAATGCGTAAGGCGACTGTGACCTATGCAGAGCCTAGCAAGGACAACCTCCTCTCTTCTCTTTGTCCGTTGACTAGAATGCCAGTGTCTAATTTCAGGTTTAATGTTATATAATTTGTTTGTTGATGTTTCTTCTATATGGAACTGTCAAATAGTATGTGGAGAAGGTGTGGGCTGATTTAGCAGTTGCATCTGCAGCCTCATTTCCTTTGATTCCGATGTGGCTGGGAATCCAGCAGAACTGAACATCGAAATTAAGGATTTTCATTTTGTGAAGCAAGTGTAGCACTTCATAAAGTACTGGATGAGGATTATACATAGGAGAGGAGATAGCCTGTAAAGAGCTCAATGAGTCTGTATAAATTATACACTTTTGGTAGCAGTTTTCTTTTATATGCATAAGTGCAAACTGAATGGCATATAACTCTGCTGTATAATTACTGCAGTCTGGTGGGATCTGATTTGAAATAATAATGTCAGGAAACACAGCAGCACAGCCAACAGAGGTGTTAGTTCTTGAACCATCAGTATAGATAGGTAAGAAATCAGCATGTGCTGCTGTGTGCATTAAACAATTGTAGGTAAATGGATGATGGGGTATAAGATTTCTGTAGCTGACAAAGCGAGAGGTTGCAGGATGGTGTGCAAACCTGCCATGGAGGAATGTTGTTATGTTTAGTGCAGCTAATGTTGTCAACATTTATACTAACAGCTTACACATTTTCTTTAATACACATACCAAAAAGATGTATAACAGTTTGATGTGTGTAATATTGAGCTTCCCAATGCAGAGAGAAGATACTATTCCATGTAGGGTGATCTGGGAGAGATTTCATTTTTAGGGCGTAATTAAGAGATAACTGTTTCTGTCAAAGTGATAGAGTCAGTTCATTTGCTTCTACATAGAGACTTGGAGTGGGTGAGGTGATGGATGGAACCCTGATGATGGATGGAATCCAATCATCATAGGTTACTCTGTCTTGCCGAACCACAGACTTGGGATCCATAATCCAGCTTTGAAAGTATAAGTGCACGATAAAGATGGAGCAATGAAGCTCGATCAGCACTCCCACCCAGTAGAGGATAGAGTGCGAAGGAGGTTCAAAGTTCTTTTGCACTTTTCTCTTAGTTGACGAATGTCTGCTAGAAATGCGAGTTTTCTGTCAAAAATGAGTCCCAAGAACTTGGTTTCTGTAGTTACTGGAATAACAGTAGGTCCCATTCTTAGTTCAGGATATGGGTGATAAGTGCGTTTTCGACAGAAGTGTACACAGACACTTCTGTCGAAAACCTAAACCCATTATTAAGAGCCCCACAGAGAGAGACATGATCAATTGCTTGCTGAAGTTGTCTTTCAATTACCCTCATGTTACGTGAGTGACAGTAAATTGTGAAGTCATCAACATATAGAGCATTGTCTACAGTGGGAGGAAGCTGTTCAATGATTGAGTTGATTTTAATAGCAAAAAGGGTTACACTTAAGACAGAGCCTTGGGGAACACCTGGTTCTTGATGATATGGTCGCGATAGCGTACTTCCCACTTTGACATGGAAAGTTCGCTGGACAGAAAGTTTTTAATAAATATAGGGTGTCCTTTGAGACCTAGGTTATAGAGGTCATTTAATATGCTATATCTCCAGGTTGTGTCATAAGCTTTTTCCATGTCAAAAAAAACCGAGACAAGATGGTCTCGCTTCAGAAATGCATCTCTTATACAAATTTCTAACCGAACTAAATGGTCTATGGTTGATCGATGTCTACAGAAACCACATTGTGTATTGGAAAGAAGACTGTTGCTTTCTAAATACCAGAGAAGTCTGGCATTAACTGTTTTCTCTAGTATCTTACAAAGACAGTTAGTCAGAGCAATGGGTCGATAATTATTTGCTTGTGTTGGATCTTTTCCTGGTTTTGGGATAGCAATGACAATTGACTTATGCCAAGAATTTGGAAACTCTTCCTCTGCAAGTATTCTATTGTATAATAAGAGAAGACGATCCATAGAAGATGATGGTAGATGTTTTATTATTTCATAATGAATGTCATCAGGTCTTACTGCACTAGGGTGAGATTGTAGGAGAGCTCTTTATTAGTTCCTCCATGACAAATGGCTGATTATATGGCTGAAAAATTTGGTAGAAAAAATAAGCGTTTGTTTCTCTTGCTGTTCTTTCAGTATTAAAAATTCCGGAGAATATGAAGCTGTTGCTGAGATTTTAGCAAACGTTTCTCCAAAAAGTATCTGCAATAGCTTTGAGATCAGCAAGAACACTTCCATTATAGTGTAAGGTGGACAAACAATGTGTACTATATCTGCCTTTCATTTTCCAGATTTTATCCCATACAATTTTTGGACTGGTCATTGATTAATTGATGTAGTAAATTGGATCCATGATTGTTTTTGACTCTTATACCTTACAAAACGTGCTTTGGCTCGAGCATGCTTGAAAGTTATTAAATATTTAATGTGGTGGGGTATCTATGAAATATGCTCCATGCTCAGTGTTGATCTTTTTTTGACTGCCAGACATTCTGGGTTCCACCAAGGCTTTGGATAGACTGGAAATCGAGATGATGTTTTTGGGATGGAAGTTGTTGCTGCCTGGACAATGCATTCTGTTATATATTTTACAGCTTCATTTGATAGGTGTTTGACTGATGGCATCAGCATTAAATTTTGCAAGAGAAGGTGTTCCAGTCAGTATGGTCCATTTTCCATATAGGTATCCGTGTGGGTGAACATGGTTCGTGTGAAGACATTGTACAAAGAAGAGGAAGGTGATCGCTTATATATATGTTCTCTTCAACGTCCCACATGAGCAGTGGAAGAATGGAAGGGGAACAGATTGTATGATCAATTGCAGAATATGAGCGGGTATGCATATGGAAGAAAGTATTGAGTTTATTATTTAGAAGGGAAAGTTTATTATTATCAAGAATTTTTTCAATGATTCGACCTCGTCTATTAGTGTTGGCACTACCCCATTGAGTATTGTGACAGTTAAAGTTACCCATCAAAAGTATGGGTTCAGGCAGTTGCGAGATAAGGTTATCAAGATCAATTTCATTTAACTCAGCATTTGGTGGTAAATAAATTTAACATACTGTAATAAGGAATCCTGCAGAGAAGCGAATCCCTATCGCTTCCAGAGAAGTATTAAGTTGGACCTGATGGAAAGGAGTATGGCTGCCCACAAGGATAGCTACTCCTCCATGAGCAGGACCATCTCCAGTTCTATCCTTACGTACAACAGTGAAATTCCTAAAGGTACGGTCCTCATTGGGTCTTAAGTAAGTTTCCTGTAGACAGAAACAGAAAGGTTTGTGTTTCTGCAACAACATCTTCATATCGTCAATATTCTGGCAGATCCCACGACAGTTCCATTGTAAAAATTTTCCTATTATTTTGATTTTATTGACTTGTCTGGTTTTCGAGAGGTTGAGGGCTTGCCTTTGTCAGATTTATATTTATCCACTGTTTTAGAGAAGTATGGATTGCCAGTGTCCATCTCTTCCTCTGGTAGAGTGTTCAAAATATCAAATATGTTAGGGTCAGTTGGTATGATTAGTTTGCTTTCAGTAGTTATCGAGGTATCCATTTTTTCTGTGCGTTTATCTTTCAGTGAAGTCTGCACCATAATTTTTTTGACAGATGAGTTTTCATCGAATGGGACCATTTTTGAAGTTGTCTCTGGAGTAAGGCTATAGGTCTTGTGATTAATGCACTCAACAGAGAAGCACTTGTGATCGTAAAGTTCAGATATGGTGAAATTATCAAATGGTGGAATAGACATACGTGTTTGAGTTGCTGTTGGAACTTTTTTAATTGTTACTTTTTCACAATAAGAGGATCGTAGAACAGGTGTAATTGTGGCTAATTTTCTTTTTGCATCCTGATATGTTATGATTTGTTCTGTTTTAATTTTTTGTATCTCTTTTTCATCTTTCCATTTCTGACATGCACAAGAGTATGCTGAATGATCTCCTGACAGTTGACACGTTTAACTTTTTTTTTCACAGCAAGATTTATTTTCATGTTCTTTACTACCACATCGAGTACAAGTAGTAGAACCACAATAGGCAGTTTGGGCTTGTCCATATCGTTGACATTTAAAGCATCTCAGTGGGTTAGGGATTTACATTCTAACAGGACAACTGAGATACCCTGCTTTTACAGATGTTGGAGGTCTAGGTGTATCAAAAGTAAGGATGATGTTCTTGGTTCAGACCAGGCAATCATCCCTGCATATAAGGATGCATCTCACACCTGTCACTCCTTGATCTTTAAGCTCTGAACATATCGCCTCATCAGGAACATCAAGGTTCTGATATCACTCCTCTACTGGAATTGAGTGTTCTGTGAGGTGTTACTGCAATTTGTATTCCACCCATTGTCGTTGCTCTCTCTCAGTAGTTTCTCGGAATGTTGTTTGCACATTGTTTCCACGAGGATATCACCAGAATGCAATTTCTTGACAGTTTTGGGAGATCCTGCCAGTCCTTCTAAACCTTTTTGGATAAAGAAGGGTGACATTTTCCCAATTGGTTTTTCAACTGTTGCATGAATGATTAAAAAGGTTGGTACATTTATGTTAGTATCCGATATCTTTTGTTTCTTACTTCTGTTTCCATATGCTGTGTCTATATTATCAGTACTTGGTTGGGATTTTGTTAGGGTCCCTGAAACATTTGAGAATGAAGAATTCATATTTAAGGAATTTTTAATTCGGCACCAGAACTCCACACCCACTACAGAGCCACACATGGATGCCCACTACCCAGCAAGCAAAGACTGCGCTCAGGAGTGGAATGCCAGGGCTACCCTGGACGCTATACCAGCACTGCAGCAGGTCTAGGATCCCGACCCCAGATCATGGGGTGAGACACTTACTACGATCCTTGCAGGCAAGCCCACTAGCAGATTGATCCTGGCTGGGCCATCCAGGACCACCCATCTTGTGCCAAAGCAGGGGCCAAAGTAGTGCAGGACTACCAGGATCCTCCTTTCCGGATGTCCATGGGTCGCACCGCACGGCAAACACAGTGGCAGGGCATTGGATCCCAGTGATGGTGGTCTGGAAAAAGGATAGTGAAAAAGACTCAGGAGAAGTAGAGCAAAGAATATGGTAAGAAAAGCAAAGAAAAAGAGGAAGAATGAAAAGGGCCAGTACCATCACTGGGAGGTCCTCTCCACCACGAACAGGTGCCCCACATGGAGTTGGTTTACTTTGGGAAAAGCTAGTTATGCTTAATTAGTTTCTGTTATCCCCTACTATTTTTTGTATATTTATAAAAAATTTTGAAATCCTCTTAGCATCCCTTGATACTGTAATTCAATTTTGCCTTACTACTTTTGATTAACAAATTAATGTTGATTATATTTATCACAACAGCTAATTTATCTAATTAAATGTCCTCCAGAGTTTTTTGCAGCACATTTCTTTCAGAACTTATTTATTCATCTAGATCAGCATTTCTCAACGCTGATCTAGATCTAAGCTCAAGGACTAGTAAAATGCCTAAAACAATTCTACGGACCACTAAGTTACAGAGATGTAGCTGGGGGGGGGCGTCTGCCCCGGGTGACACTTTTTGTTGTTTAAGAAATCTTGCCATACTGTCTATAGCAATAAAAATATATTGTTGTTTACTTCACCCCTCTTTTATTATTCGTCATTTTTCCGCTACAAATTTAGCAGCAGAATGACGAATAATAAAAGAGGGGTGAGGTGAACAACGACATAGTTTTTTGCTTCTGCCTTTGAACATTCTGACGCTATTTGTTGTTTCTTTTTAAGTCTCCATTTGATTTCAATAATTTTTACTTACTTATTCAATTTTAATTTGTTTTGTTTGGATAATTAAAAAATATATATTTATTTAATTTAAATCTGCCTGCAGACCACCTGTCCTATCATCGCAGACCACAGGTTGAGAAACACTGATCTAGATGATTCCCCCCATTTATTATGAAATTTACTTCAAGGATGAACTCAGACATTAAATTATGCAAGATATCCCTCAGTGTCATTCATGGATAAATGCTAGCTAACATCAGGATACCTCCAGAGAGCCCAGAAAGAATACAAAGAGCTGACTAGGACTTCTCACCCTCACCTTGATATTAAGAATACATGTAGTAAATAAATACTAGATAGTAAATGAATGAATAAGATAATTTGAAACTTAGCTGAATGAACTAAGTGAATTGCCATAAACCACAGACAAATATGATTGTTAAACATGATTAATCAAGCTGACTGACTGGGACAATGTCTATTTAAACAAAGGCCACAGTTTTTGTTTTGTTTTGTTTTTGTCAGGGAACCAGGGTGCATGGTGAAATGTCAGCTAGTAGAATCTTGAATGCAATAGAATCGACAATAAGTAATTGATGTAAGTAGTATTAATGAAAAAGAGGTGGAGCCAGCAGAATAATTACGAATATCATGTCAACATAATTAATGCTATTGAAACCAAGGAAACAATGATATACTTCTAAATAATAACTATAAGATGTTGAATTCAGAAAATAGCAATTAGGAAAAGGAGAAATGGTTTTAGTAACAAAAAAGTAGAGGAATTTTTCAAGTCATTAGAGAGCAGAGCTGGCATAAAAAAATAAAAAAAGCAACTTCTTGTTGGAGACCTAGATAAAGAATAGAATATGAATGCCAGATACAGAAATAGTTGGAGAAAATTTGAAGAAAAGAGAAAAGTTAATAATGGTTAGTAATGCTGGATTTAAGGACACAGATTAGTTATTCCTAACAGGATATCCCAAACACACTGTATGTTTTTCCTATTCATGTGCATAAATTGACATGAAAAAGAAAGATACAAGAAATAAGGAGAAAGTCTTATTCACTATGTGTTTGATGATAATATTTTCAGAGCAGTTCTGAGTATAAGAATATACAGATAATTTAAAAGGAAGTGATCACCATTTAGTTTTGAGCAGCATGAAATTAAAATGATTTCCAACTGATTCAACACTAAATTCAATCCAAATATTATTTGGAGAAGGGAGCAGAGAAGAAATAGCATGAAAACAATAGGCACACTTTAGATATCAATGGTATAATCTGCAAAAAACACTGAATGATTCAACCAGAAAAGCATGTGATGAAATTGTCTGCAAGGACAGAAACATGAGTTTTATGGTGATTCAAGAAGTTGAAGAAGCAGTTCTTGGTTGGTAATTTTGCAGGTGCACTTAGAGAATACAGAAAAATAGCATCAGTATTATTTCCAATGGCTCACCAACACAGAATACCAAACACTCACAGACCTATATAAAAGGTGTCCCAAAATTCACGCAAGATTTAAATTTAGAGGCATTTGTGCGGTAAAGTGTTGCCAACGAGAAAAAAAAAGACAGCATGACAGCTGACAGTTCAGGGTTATTAAAAATGGAGCGAAAGAACAACGCATTTTCATTGTTGAGCAATATTTTAAAAATAATGAAGGTTTGGCAGCTACAGTTCGCAATTTTCGTACAAAATATGGTCAGAATAGTGATTTAACTTCATCAACTGTGAAAAGATTAATTAAAAAATTCAAGGAAACTGGATCAATTAGTGATCTTATCCACTCTGGCCGTCCTTCAACAAGTCGTTCAACAGAAAACATCGAAGCAGTTCGTGAGAGTGTTGCTGAGAGTCCAGGAACATCAATTCGGCACCGTGGTCTTGAATTGGGCATTTCGAGAAGCTCTCTACAGCGTATTCTCACGAAAGATTTGCATCATTATGCTTACAAAGTTCAATTGACTCAAGAACTGAAGCCTACTGACCACACACAGCGAAGAGAGTTCGTTGAATGGATTATAGAACAACAACAAGTGGATGCTTATTTTTCGAAAAAAATCATCTTCAGCGATGAGGCTCATTTTCATCTTGATGGCTTCGTTAATCGACAAAATTGTCGCACTTGGGGTTCAGAAAATCCACGAGTGATTGTTGAGAAACAAATGCATCCACAACGTGTCACTGTTTGGTGCGGATTTTGGGTTGGAGGCATCATCGGTCCATTCTTCTTCGAAATGCGGCTGGTAAGGCAATAACAGTTAATGGTACTCGCTATCGCGACATGATAATCCAGTTTTTTGTGCCTAAATTGCAAGATATGGATGTGGATGACATGTGGTTTCAACAAGACGGTGCCACATGCCATACAGCCTGAGAAACAATTCAATTACTGCATGAGTCATTTCCTGGTCGTGTAATTTCCTGTTTTGGTGATCAGAATTGGCCACCCAGATCATGTGACTTAACACCGTTGGACTTTTTTTCTTTGGGGTTTTTTGAAGTCTAAGGTGCCAACAAGTCCACGACCACCCATGCCTTGAAGGAGGAAACTGAGCACTGTATCAACGAAATTCAGCCACATTTATGCAAAACGGTCATGGAAATTTTCGACAAAAGAGTGTGTATGTGCCAGCAAAGCCGTGGAGGCCATTTACCCGATATGCTATTCCATGCATAACCCTATACTGTATACTTTATGAATCAATAAGAAATTACAATTTTTAATTAAAAACCTGTGTTTTCTATCAAAATTACTTCTTGCGTGAATTTTGGGACACCCTGTATATCTATTATACTCATGCCTAAAAAAAATTCAGCATTGGAGCATTCACAACCCACTCTGGCAATGAATTCATTATCTGCCACAATGCAAAAAATCTCCTTTTCACTTCCTTACTCACATGACTATTGTCTACTACCTATTACCTATGCAATAATTCCTTTATACTTATCTGATAGGCTGGCTTGTCTCACCAATATATTTGAATCATATCACTTTGCTTATCAAGAATAATATAAACTGTCGAACTAATCTGGCATGTATCCAATAACAGGGAAGCAAATTCTTTATCCAGCCTGTTCATAAAAAGAGGGATAAAAGTTAGCCAAACTATAGTCCCACTATCTTCCCTTCAATATTCCTGAAAGTGATGAAAAAGGTCAACAACTAGCTTCTTCACTACCCATAGTCTCATCAGTTAATTAGTTGGTCACCAATATGGATTTACTGGTGATCACTAATATCAGAATGAGTCTACTGTCAGTACTTGAAAAAACTTTCCATAAAATATTGATAAATAAGATTAAAAGTGGAATAGAAAAGATATTAAGGCATGAACAAGTTGATTTTAGAACAGATAGGAGTACTGCATCACATTTTTATCTTAAGGACAAAGGACACATTTTTATCTCTGAACAAAGTAAAGAATTTAGAAGCTCGTTATACATAACGAGCTTCTAAATTCTCTAGAAGCTCATTATAATTTAAATGATTATGTTATAGATATTATTTCTGAAAAATTTCCCATCTTACTCCTCTAAATAAATATTAATTTTTATGGCTATTTTGCCTATTTTTGTTTAGGATTACCTCTTTTATGATGTCATTAGCTTTTTAATCAATTTTTTGGGCATTACAGATGCCCAAAAGATATATTTTTAAAGATATAGATATATGAAGAATATATGGAAGGAATAAATTTGGACACACCTCTGTAGGATATTCCTAGTTGTCATCTTATTGAGCAGCATCCAGCATATGGTGATATTACTGAAGTATGACTTAAAGGAAGGGGGGGGGGGGGAGGTTGGATATATGGAGATAGGGAGATGTGTGAGAATTGCAGGTATGACACAAGGTATGTGAAATATAAAACTCGGGGTTTTATGGTTGGGTGGTGAATTCTTTGGGGAGAATGGGAAAGATAGAAATTTTTTGGGAAAAGGAGTAGGATAGAATATGATGAAACAAGATTAGGAAGTAACGGGGTGTGAGCTGTTTCAACCGTGTGTCATCTTAGGTTTTTTTTTTTTTTTTTGACTTGGATGTATCTGTGTTGTTTTCCATTAGTTGGAGTCATGACCTAATTTTTATGTTTTGGAGCTTCCAATTCCCAGAGATTATATAGGGGCAGTGAACGTTTATTGAGTTTTTTGTCACATTTTATGGCTGTTGTTTCTGATATTCTATGCATTGTTTCATTTTCCTGTATGTCTACTATTACAGCTTTGTCGATTTGCGGGGTATGCTTCTGTTCGAGAGTGTGGATTGCCAGTTCTGTTTTTCCTGTATTTTGTATTCCGTTTTTTTTTCCTTTTGTTATTGCATTTCTTATTGCTTAGATGTTCTGGAATTGGTATGTTGCAGTCACGGAAGTATTCCTGTAGTCTTGCCCATAAAGATCTGATTGTGAAACCTGTGTAGGTGATGTCACAGTCATGTTGGCAAGGAAATTTATATACCACATTGTGGTGTTCTAGTCCAATTTCTTTTGTATGTGTGAGATTTGTAGGTTTTAGAAGTATTGCCAATTTTTGGTTTGTGGTGAACATTAATTAATAGTCGGAGCGTTTAAAAATATATTTGTAGGCTTTGTATGTGCTCTGGATGTATGGCAGTTTAATGAGTTTTTTGTTTTGGGAAGTTTGTTTTGGTTATTGGATTGTTTTGATTGGTTTTCACAGTTTTTGTTGCCGTAATTTATTAGCTGTGTTGGGTAATTTTGGTTTTTTTAAAAATCTGTACATTTATTCAATGTTGTATGGAAAAAGAAAATTATTCCCAAAGACTGGGAAGTAGCAATAATAATCCCTATATTTAAGAAAGGAGATAATCGTAAATGTGAAAACCATAGAGGGATTTCGCTTTTAAGCGTTCCTGGAAAATTGTATGATATTCCTAGTTGTCATCTTATTGAGCAGCATCCAGCATATGGTGATATTACTGAAGTATGACTTAAAAGAAAGGGGGGGGGGGTGGATATATGGAGATGTGGGAGAATTGCAGGTATGACACATACCTTGTGTCATACCTGCAATACCATTTTTTAGAAGAGAGGCTTAGGAACCAAATAGAGGATACATTGGACGAAATGCAATATGGCTTTAGAAAAAATAAAAGCACAGAGGATCTTATCTTCAGTCTTAGACAAATATTAGAGAAAACATTGGAATATGGAAAAGAACTACATGCATGTTTTATAGATTTTGAAAAGGGCTTTGACCCGAGTTCCCAGACACTTAATATGGCAAACATTAAAGAAAAACAAGATAACTTAATAGCAGCCATACAAAGCCTCTACAAAAGTAATAAAAATTATGTAAGAACCTGTAATAATAGATCAAAAGAATTTGAAACAAATGTACACCCTCTATCCAAAAAGATACCGCACTTTTCAAAAATAGAAAAAACTAGTGGCGCTACCTGTTGTATCTTTTTGTTGTGGAAAGCGGCAACCTTCATTAGTGTTGTGTCAACTGTTTATGATATTTGTTTCATTAGAAGCAGAGTTATAGTGCCATGAATGCTTATCCCATACTCAAGTTTATGAGTGGTTTAAGCGATTTCTAAGTGGTCGTGAGATGCTTGAGGACGACGAAACTCTACGTCTCCACTACTACACAGAACCTCTACTACCAATCACCTACATCAACAGAATCTATTGCCCACAACCACCACTGCTAGTATTTTTTGTCTGTAAATTGTGTGTGTTCTGAAGGCCCGATTTGTCTGTATGCAGGATGAAAAACCCAAGCTTCCGGTTTTTTCTCCCTGCTACCTCCGTATGAGATCAGCTAACTCACCTTCAATTGAAAAAGTCCATAAAGATGCCGGCCAGGTTGGCCGAGTGGTCAGTGCATCTGCTCGCAGCCAAAAGGCTGTGGGTTCGAATCCCAACGTGGGCATGGATGTTTATGATTGTCTATGAAAATAGTAGTGGTAGTGGTTGGCGATAGATGGCATTGGTGTAGTTGTGGTTTGTTGTAGTTGGTGGAGACAGAGCTGTTGAGTAGATGCCCTCCCTCGATAAGCCCTTGGACTCCCAGAGGTGTCAAGTAATAATAATAATAATAATAATAATAAAGATTCCTCCCGTCATGACGAGAATCGAACTTAGGCCTTTTCTAATCGAATGGCGCAACGTACCATCGTTCTTCCAGTTGCGCTATGGAAGCGCAAGTTGAGAACTTGTATGCATTAATAAATTATGCTAGAATGACTGATGTTTTGATAGAATAAGGATGATATGAGTTAAAGTATATCTATATCTTTAAAACATCAGTAATGCCCTAAAAATTGAGTAATGCCAAGAAATCATAAAAGGGGCTCCTAAACAAAAATAGCCATTAAAATTAATGATTATGTTATAATCATCTAACATAAATTTTACAATTTTGTTGAAACATTTAGCATTACTGATAGAGAAACATTATGGACATTATTAGAAGCTACAGAATTCTTCGCAAATATATGAGAATAATAAAAGAAAAGTATAAAGGAAGTAAAAGTTGCGTTATTGCACAGCAAACAACATCAGAATGGTCTGAGATAAGGACTGGTTTGAGACAGGGTTGTATAATATCTGGTTTACTGTTGAACGTAATCATTGACTGGATTATGAGAAAAGTTAAACAGTAAACTCAGCAACACAACCCTATCTCAAACCATTCTGATGTTGTTTGCTGTGCAATAACACAACTTTTACTTCCTTTATTCATTTCTGTTATTATTCTCACATATTAGCAAGGAATTCTAGCTTCTGGTTATGCACCCAGTTATGCAGATAACACAATTTTGATATCATCAAAAATACATTAATATATTTTTGATGATGAATTTAAAGGTGGAGCTGACAGAGATATAATGCAAAGATTGACAAATGCAAATACTGCTTTGAGAAAATCGAATAATATATGAAAATCATCCAAATATTATAATAAAAACAAAATAAAGATCTTTAATAGCAATATATTACTATTATATGGATCAGAGACATGGGAAATGATAAAAAAAACAAGGAGTTAAATTAAGTAACTTTCAAACTTAGTTTATTTCACTGGTGATACAAAAGTATTACCAGTGAAATAAAAAAACTAGAGATGGAAAGGGATTGGACATATACTAAGAATAGACAGAGAGAGAAATTGCAAGAGCAGCTTTGATACGGATTCAGAAGTAAAAAGGAACAGGCCCATACTACCTTGGCAGAATGACTGGTGGGGAGAAGCAAAATTAGTGACAGAAGACAGATCTGGAAGAAATAGATCTTGGTTTTGTGTGCCATGGAGCGAGAAGAGGAAAAGTAAGTAGTAACATGGATTAAGCCATTCTTGTCCACAGTAAACATCTACACTAACTTTAGCCACCTCTGGATGCAAGCCATGGAGAGATTTAGAGAAATTTGTGTGGTCACTTTGATATTTCTAATTGAGTCAGGCATAACTGCCTTCTTACGAAACTCATCTTATGATTTCTCTCCTACCCTCTTGTGAGTGGATTTCCATCTTCTCATCTGATTTTTCCATCAATGCTAGAGTATTCTATGTCTCTGTGCTTTCTCCTATATATAAATATATCAATGATATTCTCTCACTAATGTCTAATTCTATTCATAGTTATGTCACTACACTTCATTCCATCTTTCCAGCTTTTCACTGGACATCAACAGATGCTGTATGGTCACTCAGATTCTCGGTGATATGCCACACCAGTCCTGGAGGCTTCAACTCTCTGACGATCAGTCACTCCAGATGCATCATTCATTCATCTCATTGGTCTAACCTTTCCTCTTTTTCCAGGAACTTTGCTTTCTATTACTGTTTTGAGAAGTCCTCCTTCCATCCTTTCAGTGTGTCCAAAGTACTTCTTTCTTCTGTCTATAACTTGTTTCTCTGACTGTCATTTTAGCCATTCCATTCCTAATCTTCTTCTGACATCTTCTGAAGAGCAATTCTTCATATTAATAATGGATCTCAGGTACTCGAACTTGCTTACTTCCTCAATTCTTTCTCCATTAAGGAACAGTTGTTTCTTAGGAGTTTCCCTATCTGTATTTTCTTTGAGAACCATAATCTATTCTCTTGCTAGGATTGAGCTGAAGCCCTCTGTTCTTACTGATCTCATTAACTTTGTCTAGAATTTGTCCTTGTTCTTCCTTGTCATTAAAAAGGAGTACTGTATCATTAGTATACTTCAGATTACTGATCGATCTGCCACCTATCCTAATTCCTGTTTTGAGCTCATCCAATGCTACATGCATGATGTCCTCAGCATAGACACTAAACAAGTGAGGAGAAAGTAGAAATCCTTGCCAAAACTTCCTTTCCAAACCGAAGCCAATCAATTAATCCAACACCTGTTCTTGCCATGGCTTATTGCTCCCCTGTACAAGTTAGCTATCAGCCTGATAGTGTATTAAGAAAAATCCATTTTTTCATTACTTCCCAGTTTCACATGCTGAACACAGTCAAAAGCTTAAGAGTAGTCTATGAAACACATTTTTTTCCCTCTACTTTTCTGTAACCTGTCTAAGGCAAAGGATCTGATCAATAGTACCCTTACCTTTTCTAAAACCTGCTTGTTCCTCAGGCATCTCTGCCTCAAATTTGGCCTCAATCCTATTTAGAATGATCTTTAATAAAATCGTGCTTGCATGAGATATTAAACTAACAGTTCTATGGTCCTTGCAATTCTTCATATCTCCCCCTTCTTATGTAGTGATATGAAAACTGACTTCTTCCAGTCTCTAGACCATGATCCTATCTCCTATATCCTTGTAATCAATCTATGAAGCACTCTTATCCCTTCGTCCCCTGAAACCTTAATTAACTCTGCTAGGATTCCATCTGCATCTGGGACCTTACTGTTATTAAGCTGTTTAACTGCTCTTTCAACCTCATGCCTAAGTGGAAGAGGTTCCAAATCGAAATTTTCCTATGAGAGCACTCCTCCAAATTTCCTTTATCCTCTCTAAAGTTACTCACAGTATTCTTTTCATCTGTTTTTAATTTCCAGTTCTTCTGTTAGTACTGCTCCATTCCTGTCTTTGATGACATTCAATTTTGGCTTAACCCATTAACTTCCATGACAGCAATATTTTTTATGTCGACACCACTAATTTTAAACTTTTTGAGTATTTTTAAGGTGATGTGTGTGTACATCAAAGTCTGCTCTCAATGTATGTAGTGAAAGTTTTTAGTTTGATTAAAAAATATGTGTAATAAATGATACTGATTCAAAGTTTTGCCAGTAAGTGACGCTTTTTTCACATATGCCTCTTCTATATTGAAAATCTCATATTTTATGTCGAAATAAATCATTTTCCATTATGGAGGTTATGTGCATATGTGTTCTGAATAACATAGTACAAAAATTGGGCAAGTTTCAAATTTCATTACTTGATAAGCTGAAAAATATGATGATCCCATTTGGGGCCCATGGCTAGGGTAATGTAAAATGATTTACCATTTCGACTTATATCAAATATTATCATATGAATACCGAGACTGCGATTTTTTATTACTTCTATGACAATTATTACTCTTAAGAATATTTTTATAGTTATTCAATTTATTTTTCAGCATAATCATGAGTAGAAAAAAGTTTTTAACACTAAGAACTTGAAGAATATTGGGACAATGAACTTGATTTGACAGATCGGATAGAGTGGCTGATTTCAGATTTGGAAGATATAGTTGGCAATATTCTTGAAGATACCGTTCCAAATGATGTTCCAGGTTCAATAGAAATTCATGGTGCAAGATATAATGAAGCGAGTGTAGTTCCAAGAAATAAAAACCCTAAAAAGGAAACACTCATGTCGGATTGGAATCAAGAAAGAGCATCATTAAATATTTCTACTGATGGTGAAGAAGAATGCAAGCAATGTAAAATAAACATGATAGGAATAGTAAAAGATAAAACCGCAGTAGAAATTTTTGAAATGTTCTTTACAGATGATCTAGCAGACCGTATCGTACAACATAGTATATCTTATGCAGCTCAAAATAATCGTCACCAATTTACGTTCTCGACAGACTGCTTCAAGAAATTCTTGGGAATATTACTTTTAACTGGATATCACTCTCTACCCCAAGAGCAGATGTATTGGTCAGAAGAAGAAGACATAAATATAGGAATTGTACGAAAATGTATGCCAAAAAATCAGTACGTTGAAATAAAGAGAAACCTGCATTTTAGTGACAATACACATATACTAATAATAAATGGAAACAGGGACAAATTATTCAAAATTCGACCAATTGTTGATGAGCTGAATAAGAATTTCATGCAATTTGGAGTATTTTCCCATAATATTAGTATTGATGAACAAATGGTGCATTATTATGGTCACCATTATCTAAAGCAATTTATTATGGTCAAGACCATTCATTTCAGTTTCAAGCAATGGGCTATGTGTTGCGCGGAGACCGGGCATTGCTATAATGTGGAAATCTAAGTAATTCTGAAACAGATACAAATGGGTTAGGTATGATAGTAATATTGAATGAGGTGACAACTATAGACAAACCAGAAGATCACTGCTTTTACTTTGATAACTTTTTCACAAGTTTTGATTTGATAAAAAATTTAAAAGAGAAAAATATACCTGTGACAGGAACAGTGAGATATAATAGAAAAAAGAATTCCCGTGGGTCTTTTGATTATAGGTTTGACAAAAGAAATGAAATATTTGGTCTTGTTTGAAAAGATAACAACACTGTTAAAAGTTTATCAAATCATTTGGAAGTTCTACCGTTGGGACGAGTGTCAAGATAGTCTAGAGCTGAGAAGAAACAAGTAATAATTCCGCAGCCTAGTGCTATTGCAAATTACAATAAGTACATGGGCGGTGTTGATAAGCTTGACTGGAATATACAAAAGTATTGAATAAAAATTAGAGGCAAGAAATGGTATTTTCCAATTTTCACTAATAGAGTGGATATGGCTATAGTCAATGCTTATGTCATATACTGCAGTGATAATGGAAAAATGCCACTATTGGATTTCAGAAGAATGGTTGTGAGGTCCTACTTGAATATACACTCTCAATCTGATCCCAAAAATAGTGGAGGCCATCCTACAGTGTGAATTCACAGAAGCGTGTACCAGAAGACGTGAGAAAAAATCCTGCAGGGCATTATTTAGAGAGAACATTAGATGGAAAACAAAGAAAATGTGCGGTCTGTAAGAAAAATCTTACGAAACAATGTGTAAAGTGTGATGTCGGGTTACATGTGGACTGTGTTGTTCAATGGCATTTATAAAATAATGATATAATTATTTACATATCATGTACCGTGATCCCAAAATGGGGATTTTTTTTTAAATCAATAAAAATCATATTTTTACTTTCTATATTATAAAATTAGATATCCCATGTTTGTTTACATGCAAAAAACATTACTTCATTCAAGAAAATAATTTTTAAAAAAATCTGGCAGGAAATGGTTTCATTTAGTTTGTGCTTTAGATCACAAACTAAATGAAACATCCTTTTATAATTGTGCCTCTTCATCTCTTCACATTTATTAGTATAAAACTTTTCCTTGTCCTGCCTGATGACACTTCTGACTTCTCTATATAATATATTCTTCAGTCCCTTGTCTCTTTATGTTTCTAACTGCCTTCTTTTGATTAGATCCCACAGTGAGTCTGATATCCACGGATCTCTTGGTCTTCTAACTGGGCCAAGATACTTCTTGACTCCTTCCCAAAGCATTTCTGGTGAGTTCCCCTGACTATTCTCCAAAAAATCATCCAACCGAGTTGATGTTTCTTCTGTGAACAAACTAGGAATTACTCTGACATCCAATCTAGTGGGATGTGCCTGACTTGGAAGGTTTCGGAGTCTTAGTCTTACTTTGACTCTTACTAGATGATGGTTTGTGCCACAGTCTGCTCCAGGATAAGTATGAACATCAGAGATGCTTGTCTTTCACTGTTGGAGAGCCAGGATGTGATCAATCTGGTGCCTTGACCTATCAATGTTAAATGTCCAAGTATAGGTCCATCATGAGTGTTTCTGGAAGCATGTATTGGTACTAACTAATCTGTTAGCATGGGAAAATTCCAACAGTCTTTCACCACAGGTGTTATATTCACCCAGACCAAACATGCCACATTCAGGCCTAACTCTCATTCTCTTTCCCATTTAAATGTAAAGTATTAGGTAACCAAAAAAAGTTTGTGCGGTTTCAGTAGAGTTCAGTACAATGACTTGTTTTATTTTGTAGTGGCTTGCAAAGTGCAGTTTTTTGTGTCATAAGGCACAGATATGCATCAGTCAATCAGCATGCTCTAACTTGGTGTGTATTCTTTTTCTGTGACTTTTGAACTCTTTTAAAATGTCAGTTGAACCTGGTGTAATTCGGGCTTGTTTGTTTTATGAATTTAAACTCAGTTCAAAGGCTTCAGAAGTATCCCATAAGATATGTGTGGCATTTGGAAAAGATGCAGTAGCAGAATGTACTGTGCAGAAATGGCTTTAAAAATGTTTTTGGTGATGAATCACTTGAAGATGCACCAACTTTCAGGAAGACCCTCCATTATTGATAATGAAGAATTATGTGCTGCTGCTGTTGAAAATAATTCAAGATTAACATGTCAATAACTTTCACAAATGTTTAACATGAGTGATGAAACAATTCATTTACACTTGCATCAACTAGGAAAATCATGGAAGCTAAGCAAATGGGCCCCACATGCATTTTCAGATGACATTTTTGGATTACTTGCTCATTTGTGATGAAAAATGGATCTTTGTGTGTGATGGACTGAAGCCGGTATTGTCCACTAAGTTTCTCGTTGCAGGCTAAACAATTAAGGCTGAGATCTACTTGATGCAACTCGAGTGTGTGCAGGATGCATTACTTCAGAAACAGCAAGGACTAGTTAGACAGAAGAAAGTGCTATTCTTACAGGACAATGCAAAACCTCATACTGCAAAACTTACCTGTGAGAAGATTAGTACTTTAGGATGGGAGACACTCCCTCATCCTCCATATTCTTCTGACATTTCTCCAAGCGATTATCACCTTTTTTTTGGGGCTAGACAATCACATGTGAAATAGACAATTCCGCAATAAAACAGAAATTGAAGCAGAAGTTGCTAGGCTTATTACTTCTAAAGACAAAACGTCTTAAAAAAGCGGAATTTACAAACTTGTATCTCATTGGGAAAGCGTTGTAGATTGTGAAGGTGCTTATTTTATTGAATAAAACATTTTATGAAAATTTCTGCAATTGCTTAATTTTTATTATGAAAAGCCGCACAAACTTTTTTGGTTACTTCATACATCTCTCCTTGGTACACAGTCCAAAAAAAAAAAAGTAAGTTTTCATAGAATTTTCAGTCTCTTCATCAGGGGTGAATAAACTATGACTGACACATTTGTAGGATGAGCCCTAAGTCTAATACAGAGTATCCTGTCATTAATAGGATTATAACCAAGAAGGGTTCTTGCCTGAACTGTCTTCAGTATCACAGCTACCTCATGATGCTTTGAGTCATCACCTGAATAAATAACTAGCTTACCATCCTGTCTTTTTTTTGAAGTGACCTTCTCCATTCCATCTGGTCTCTGCAATTCTCATGATGTCAAATTTATACCTCTCCATCTCTTTACAGATGATATCAAAAATACTCATCTGTATACCACGAACATTCCATGTGCCTATGTAAAATTCCCCTCTAAGATTAATCCTAAGACAATATCAATGACTTTTGTTAAAGATTGTAATATACTTCTCGAATAGGACCCTCCGGCTAAGCCCTGAAGACTTAGGCAGAAGGTCCTACACTTCATTGCTTTACTCCATTTACAAAACTTTACTGCTCAGATGACTCAAGCATCAAGAGATAGCAATACCATAAACACCCATCTTCTTGCCACAAATACCTGTTTTCTTTCTTGGAAAAAAGACCATACCTCACTCTATCTCACTTTTGATATATTCTGCTTGCCTACCAAGATCACTTTTCTTTTTTTGGCTTGATTTTCACATTCAGCTTATTCTGACATAAACATATCAAGTCTGCAGCCTCTTTAGCATTCAACAAAACTGGTATTTTATTTTATTTATTTTTTTTAAACATAATGTCTCTTCTGATCAACTTTTATCACTTTAAAATCCTAAACCTGCTCAACCTCAGATCATTGTTCTTGCATTTGGGGTGGTGCACTCAAAAAACTCCCTCAGAATGGGTGACTGTATCCAGAAGAGAGCTAATTTCTTGTTAGAAAAAAAAAAAAAAAAAAAAAAGCTTAGAAAAAGTTATTCATCCACTTGAGAACAGATGACTCCTCTTCTCAATGTGCTCCAATAACTTTCCTACAGATGCAATGTTTCTACATTATGGCTTTTCTCTGTGTGGGTACTGTTCCACTGACCTGGCCACTACTATTTCACCACTTTCCTCTAATCATGTATGAACATGAGCAGCTGCTAGTCAACATCAATATACAGTTTTTATTCTTTTCTTTCATTCTGTATGCCTGTCTTTGAAACAGTCTTTTCTGCATCATTTTCCTGGTGCCACTTCCCCCCCCCCCTTCAAAAAACACATTATTAGATTCCTTTCTTTTCTCTCACTTGTCCACATGACACTATCAGGTTATAAGTCTTGAGATCTCTCATGTGGAGAATTCATAAACTTTTCACCCTCCTACATACTAAACTTTGCAGATCATATTCCCTTAATCTATCTTCATAAGCAACACTCCAATTCTGAGACAGTCTTATTCACTCACTGCCACATTTTAATATTTATTTGTCACTCACATAACAGGCATCCTGATTATTGTCTTATACGTAAAGAAATTACCACCTCCAGATCTCTACTTTTTATGGACCATTGCATTATAGCAGCAATTTGCATGAAGTAAAGAGATGAGTTTAATATTTCTAATTTTGATATCAGGCTTAATATCAATTTCCTGCATAATGTGATTGATCTATAAGGATGATGAATAACCTCATAAATAGTATGCACCTTGCCTGTTCTTATGCGACTCCCAAAATGATTACCGCATTTACTCAAATATAACTCATCCTCGCACATAACTCACACACTTGATTTTACTTTACAAAAAAAGAAATTAAAAAGTTTCGCATATACTTTGCACATGAAAAAAAAGTTTAAACACATTTACATCGGAGTGATAGTAACTCGCTCCCAGCAGTAAACAACACGCCCTCCCCAACAGCCACTATACTGAAGACGCAAGAAAACAAGTAATTTTATTGTATCACTGAATAAGGTACACAGACATTTGTAGTCTGTGCAATATATTTCTCAACAAATAATTGCACTATTTGTTGAGAAATATATTGCACATGTGATTGATTAGTTGCACTAACTAATCAATCACATGTCCCTTCCCACAGAAACTATGCTGTATAGACTCAAACAAAACCATATGTAGCACCAACAAACACAGTATCTCACTAAAAACTATTGTCAATTTTTTACATGAAATGTGCTTGTTTGATTGCATTTGAAATTTTCGATGTCATTAAGACAGATCACAAAGGCTAACTTCAAATAAAATTCTACCGCAAATTGAAACATGCCATATAATGAGTGTGTGAGTCAGCCAGCTATCTCAACACAGAAGCAGCATGTAATCAAGCAGCAATGAAATTCAACTGAAGGTTTGAAACTTTGTGTGAGTTGAGCACACCCACATGACGCAGTACACAAATGGTAATAAGAAGTTCCATCGGAATGATAAACAAACAAAACACTACCCATCGTAAACGTGTTAAAACTAAGAAATATATAGTGAATGTTGTTATGACAGTTTCAGATATTATGGAATTCAGCATTTCAACTCAACAATTGTCAGCTTGGCTTGCCTTTGTTGTTTGGTCACGAGATCTTTTGTTAATACTGCACCAATCATGCATGTCTTCATCATCAAATTCCTGCCATGTATCCTCAAGGGGGTGTGTGGGTGTGGGTATGATAGTACTACATGAAAACTTACATTACTAACTTCCTATCTACAACATTTCTCCAAATCAATCTGTTACCTGTCAAGACTCCAACATTATCAGATCTTATATTTCT